>NC_057810.1:331195559-331254294 GCF_018294505.1 Triticum aestivum
TTTTTTTCTTTTCTTTTATTTATTTACTTTTATTGTTTTAATTCAACTTAGGGCACATAAGTATTTTATAAATTTGTGTTTTCTTTATTATAATTACCTATGTAATATTTGGCACTAACCGAACATTTTTGTTTTGATGTTTGAAATTTTTTGATGTTTGACAATATTTAAATTTTTAATTTAAAAAGTTTCGAACCGTCGCGAGATTAGCAACAGTAAATGAGGTGACGTGGCATCATTAGCAGAGGCTCACTGTATCTTAAATACCCGGGCATCACAACTGAACTACAAAATGCCAAAAGAGTAGGGGAAGGCCTAGCACTACTGCAGGATGCTGCTAACGCGACACTACGATCAGTGACCCTTCGAGAAACTGTGTGCGATGCAATAATCACAAACGGCGGTGTTAGAGAACCGTCAAAAATGTCCAAAACGTTTGCGATGACTGATGCATCATACACGGTTCTGATTTTAGTTGCGTGTGCGATGCAGGGCATACGGTTGATCCAGTAGAACTGTTTGCGATGAGGAAGAACAACAAAAACGGGCAGCCATATCAATGTGTGTGTGATATACGGCATATAGTTCCCTCCGATGAACCGTGTGCTATTAGGGAATGCAACAGAAACGTTCAGCCAGATCAAGGTGTGTGTGATATACGACATACGGTTCACTCGGACAAACTGTTTTCGATTAGGCAAGACAACAAAACGGTTCATCTTAACAAGATGTGTGTGATATGCGGCATTTGCGATCAGCCAAAAGAACATAAACGATTCGTGTAAACCAGATGTGTGTGATACGCAGCAAACAACCCACTTGGATGAACTGTTTGTGATGAGAAATTATAACACAGACGGTTACTATAGTAAGTTCGTGTGCGATTCTGTTCGTACAAAAAACTTTGAAAAATGCAAACTAGTTGCTTGCGTATAGAAAATTTTCAAAAAGTAACGAGATAGACCTTCTTCAAGCCAATCAACATGTGTTCAGAAACCAAAAATGTCAAAAATTACAAAACAAAGACCTCGATATTAACTAGATGGGATGGGTCAGTACAAAGGTTTATAATACAAAGGTGTATAATAAACCTTTGCAGTTGCCCATCCAACTAGTTAATATTGAGTCCACTTCCCATCTGGTCACCCATCTCATGACTACTCCAGCCTCAGCACACTTAACTTGGGAGTTCTGTTAGATGAGCTATTAGTAGGGAAGTTGGTCCTTGCTGCTGTAGATCCCTCTTTGCAGCCTTTATTGCGCAACACAATGGAAATGATTCAACTGAACAATATGTGTGTGATACGCGGCAAAGAGGTCAGTGATCAGAAATTTGTGCGAAGACCAATAATAACATAGACGATTGCTGCTAATAAGCCATGTGATTTGCTCTGTCTACAGAAGAATAACATGTGTGTGTGTGTATAACTGAAATAAACATCTAATTACATAAGTGACTATACAGATCATTCACACACACCTCAATAAGCAATTTCATGCATTCTAAAGTAGGAGAAATGATCGTCTAGTCATCTACTTCTTGTGACACTCCCGCCACTGCTCAGTGGCTCGATCCCTCGGCTGGGTCATGAATAAGACACTTCCTCATGTCAACGATCCGCCTGTACATCTCGTAGCTTGTGTACGCATCATTGGCCGCGTACTTGACGTGTTCATCCAGTCTCTGATGCCAAACATTGTGCCAGGTGTCCTTGTCCTTCTTGCTCTCATCCTTCATCTTCATGTAGTAGGGGGCGATGATGGCTGAGGCGAGGTCAACCAGGGAGTTCAGTTTGTTCTTGGCGCTGCCCCAGACCTTGTAGTGGTCCTGGATGTTGACAAGATTCGGGCATTTCAAGCCCGAAACCTAGAGCGCTTTTAGATCGTTGGTGGTGTCCACCGCAGCAAACTTGTAGTGGGAGCTGTTGACAATACTGGAGAAACGCTCGCAAGGCCTTGTGGCCAGGTGGTAGTGGTAGACGAGGACATCATGTTGCACGCACAAATGGGTGACGACAACCTTCTGATCGTGCCCGGCACGAACGATGGTGTACTCGAGGTCGAAGACGACCACTTGGTACTTGTCCTCGGCAAGGAAATGCTCCATAGTTTGGATGGATCTCTCCACCGACATCGGATCATTCATGTAGACCACTGAGAGGGCCTTCCCCCTCACGTGGGTGTCCACTACGTGATGCATGGTGAACTACCCGCCGTTGTCGTCATCGGCCGCTGGGAGCGCCATCGGAGCCAGGAGGATCACCATTGGAATCGCTGGATGTCCTCTCTGTATGTGTTGTCGTGGAGGAGTTTATTGTGTCGTGTGACGCGAGAGATGAAGGTAAATGGCTGCAGGAATAAATGGGGGCCGGGCGGCCTGGATTCTCGGCGCGTCCGCATGGCAGTTTTTGCATCGGGTAACTACATTGTAGAGCCGAGCCCAGCTGATACGTCTCCAACGTATCTATAATTTTTGATTGTTCCATGCTATTATATTACCCCTTTTGCATGTTTATGGGCTTTATTTTGCACATTTATATCATTTTTTGGACTAACCTACTAACCGGAGGCCCATCCCATATTGCTGTTTTTTTGCCTATTTCAGTATTTCGAAGAAAAAGGAATATCAAACGGAGTCCAAACGGAATGAAACCTTTGGGAGCGTGATTTTTGGAATGAACGTGATCCAGAGGACTTGGAGTGCAAGTCAAGAAGCAACAGAGGCTCCCACGAGATAGGAGGGCGCGCCCCCTGTCTCGTGGGCCCCTCGGGCGTTCATCGACATACTTCTTCCTCCTATATAAGCCTAAGTACCCCGAAAACATCCAGGGAGCAGACGAAACACAATTTCCACCACTGTAACCTTCTGTATCCGCGAGATCCCATCTTGGAGGCTTCGCCGACGTTCTGCCGGAGGGGGAATCGACCATGGAGGGCTTCTACATCAACATCCTTGCCCCTCCGATGAGTTGTGAGTAGTTTACCGCAGACCTACGGGTCCATAGTTATTAGCTAGATGGCTTCTTCTCTCTTTTTGGATCTCAATACAATGTTCTCCCCCTCTCTTGTGGAGATCTATTCGATGTAAACTCTTTTTGCGGTGTGTTTGTCGAGATCCGATGAATTGTGGGTTTATGATCAAGTTTATCTATGAACAATTTTTGAGTCTTCTCTGAATTCTTTTATGTATGATTGAGTTATCTTTGCAAGTCTCTTCGAATTATCAGTTTGGTTTGGCCTACTAGATTGATCTTTCTTGCCATAGGAGAAGTGTTGTAGCTTTGGGGTCAATCTTGCGGTGTCCTTACCCAGTGACAGAAAGGGTTGCAAGGAACGTATTGTATTGTTGCCATCGAGGATAACAAGATGGGGTTTATATCATATTGCTTGAGTTTATCCCTCTACATCATGTCATCTTGCTTATGCGTTACTCTGTTCTTATGAACTTAATACTCTAGATGCAGGCAGGAGTCGGTCGATGTGTGGAGTAATAGTAGTAGATGCAGGCAGGAGTCGGTCTACTTGTTACAGACGTGATGCCTATATACATGATCATCCCTAGATAATCTTATAATTATTCGCTTTTCTATCAATTGCTCGATAGTAATTTGTTCACCCACCATAATACTTATGCTATCTTGAGAGAAGCCACTAGTGAAACTATGGCCCCCAGGTCTGTCTCTTATCATATTTGCTTCCCATCTACTTTTATTTGCATCTTTACTTTTTGCATCTATATTATAAAATACCAAAAATATATTTATGTTATCTTATTATCTTTATTAGATCTCACTTTCGCAAGTGGCCGTGAAGGGATTGACAACCCCTTTATTGCGTTGGTTGCGAGTTCTTTGTTTGTTTGTGTAGGTGCGTGGGACTTTTGAGGAGCCTCCTACTGGATTGATACCTTGGTTCTCAAAAACTAAGGGAAATACTTACGCTACTATTGCTGCATCACCCTCTCCTCTTCGAGGAAAACCAACGCAAGCTCAAGACGTAGCAAGAAGGATTTCTGACGCCGTTGCCGGGGAGGTCTTTGCTCAAGTCAAGATATACCATGTACCCATCACAAACCCATCTCCCTCGCATTTACATTATTTGCCATTTGCCTCTCGTTTTTCTCTCCGCCACTTCACCCTTGCCGTTTTATTTGCCCTCTCTTTCCCAATCTCCTCCTCTTTCTTTCGCTTGCCTTTTTCTGTTTGCTGTGTGTTGGATTACTTGTTGCCATGGCGCAAGATAATACCAAATTGTGTGATTTCTCGAATACAAATAATAATGATTTCCTTAGTACTCCGATTGCTCCTCTTAATGATGTTGAGTCTTGTGAAATCAATACTGCTTTGCTGAATCTTGTTATGAAAGATCAATTTGCCGGCCTTCCTAGCAAAGATGCCGCTACTCATCTAAACAACTTAGTTGATTTGTGTGATATGCAAAATAAGAAAGATACAGATAACAATATTGTCAAATTGAAGTTATTTCCATTTTCACTTAGAGATCGTGCTAAAGTTTGGTCTTCGGCTTTGCCTAAAAATAGTATTGATTCTTGGAACAAGTGCAAAGATGCTTTTATCTCTAAGTATTTTCCTCCTGCTAAGATCATCACTCTTAGGAACGATATTATGAATTTTAAACAACTTGATCATGAGCATGTTGCCCAATCTTGGGAAAGAATGAAATTGATGCTTCGCAACTGCCCTACTCATGGTTTGAATTTATGGATGATCATACAAAAAATTTATGCTGGTTTGAACTTTGCTTCTAGAAATCTCTTAGATTCGGCCACAGGAGGCACGTTTATGGAAATAACGTTAGGAGATGCTAAAAAACTTTTTGAGAATATTATGGCTAATTATTCTCAATGGCACACCGAAAGATCTTCTAGTAAAAAAGTGCATGCTATAGAAGAAATCAATGTTTTGAGTGGAAAGATGGATGAACTTATGAAATTGTTTGCTACTAAAAATAGTCATCTTGATCCCAATTATATGCCTTTGTCTTCCTTGATTGAGAATAATAATGAATCTATGGATGTGAATTTTTTTGGTAGGAATAGTTTTGGAAACAATGCTTATAGAGGAAACTTTAATGCTAGACCGTTCCCTAGTAATTCCTCCAATAATTATGGAAATTCCTAAAATAATTCTTATGGTAATTTTAATAAGATGCCCTCTGATTTTGAGAATAGTGTGAAAGAATTTATGATTTCTCAAAAGAATTTTAATGCCTTGCTTGAAGAAAAATTGCTCAAAGTTGATGATTTGGCTAGGAACGTGATAGACTTTCGCTTTATGTTGATTCTCTTAAACTTAGATCTTCTCCTCCTAAGCATGATATCATGAGTCTTTGAAAGCAATGAGAATTTCCATTGACGAGTGCATGGAAAGAACTGCTAGATTGCATGCTAAAAATGATAGCTTTATAAAAGCGCGTTCTTCTAGTTTCCATGAAAATAATGATGAAGATCTTAAAGTTATTGATGTGTCTCCTATTATATCTATGTTTTGCAATATGAATTTTGATGATTATGGGACTGATGATGAGTCAACTTTGCCTAGAAGGCGTCCCAAGAATTCTGAGTTTTTAGATCTTGATGCTAAATTTGGTAAAAGTGGGATTGGAGAGGTCACAACTTTAAATAGCATTGAACCCACTATCTCGGATTTCAAGGAATTTGATTATGATAATTGTTCTTTAGAAGGTTGTATTTCTTTGTTGCAATCCGTTGTTAATTCTCCTCATGCTTATAGTCAAAATAAAGCTTTTACCAAACATATTGTTGATGCCTTGATGCAATCTTATGATGAAAAACTTAATTTGGAAGTTTCCATACCTAGAAAATTAAATGATGAGTGGGAACCTACTATAAAGATTAGAATTAAAGATCATGTGTGTTTTGCTTTGTGTGATTTGGGTGCTAGTGTTTCCACGATTCCGAAAACTTTATGTGATATTCTAGGTTTCCATGATCTTGATGATTGCTCTTTAAATTTGCACCTTGTGGATTCCACCATTAAAAAGCCTATGGGAAGGATCAATGATGTTCTTATTGTTGCAAATAGAAATTTGGTGCCCATAGATTTTATCGTTCTTGATATAGATTGCAATCTTTCTTGCCCTATTATTCTTGGTAGACCTTTCCTTAGAACGATTGGCGCAATTATTGATATGAAGGAAGGGAGTATTAGATTCCAATTTCCATTAAAGAAAGGCATGGAGCACTTTCCAAGAAAGAAAGTCAAATTACCTTATGAATCTATCATGCGGGCTACTTATGAATTTAGTGCCAAAGATGGCATTCGTCAGATCTATCTTTGCTTTTATGCCTAGCTAGGGGCGTTAAACGATAGCGCTAGTTGGGAGGCAACCCAATTTTCTTTATGTTTTTTGTTTTTGTTCCTGTTTAGTAATAAATCTTGAATCTACCTTCTGTTTAGATTGTTTTTATCTTTTAATTAGTGTTTGTGCCAAGTAGAACCTATAGGATAACCTATGATGATAGTTTATTTGATTCTGCTGAAAACAGAAAATTTGCACGCACTAATATAATTTTGTTAAATCATAGAAACGTGCTTTTGCGTTGATTATTTTTGATGCTGATCAATAAACAAATTGTCTAGGACTTACTATTTTGGTAGGATTTTTAGAGTTCCAGAAGTTTGCGTTAGTTATAGATTGCTACAGACTATTCTGTTTTTGACAGATTCTGTTTTTCGTGTGTTGTTTGCTTATTTTGATGCATCTATGGCTAGTAAAATAGTTTATAAACCATAGAGAAGTTGGAATACAGTAGGTTTAACACCAAAATAAATAAAGAATGAGTTCATTACAGTACCTTATGTGGTGGTTTTATTTTCTTTCACTAATGGAGCTTATCAGATTTCCTGTTGAGTTTTGTGTTGTGAAGTTTTCAAGTTTTGGGTAAAGCTTTTATGGACTATGGAATAAGGAGTGGCAAGAGCCTAAGCTTGGGGATGCCCAAGGCACCCCAAGATATTCAAGAATAGCCAAAAGACTAAGCTTGGGGATCCCCCGGGAAGGCATCCCCTCTTTCGTCTTTGTTCATTGGTAACTTTACTTGGAGCTATATTTTTATTCGCCACATGATATGTGTTTTGCTTGGAGCGTCGTGTATTATATTAGTATTTGCCTTTTAATTTACCACAATCATCCTTGCTGTACACACCTTTTGGGAGAAGCCGATTTGATTAGAATTTGCTAGAATACTCTATGTGCTTCACTTATATCTTTTGAGCTTGATAGTTTTTGCTCTAGTGCTTCACTTATATCTTTTAGGCACGGCGGTGGCTTATTTTTGAAGAAATTTCTAGTCTCTCATGCTTCACTTATATCTTTTTGAGAGTCTTTTAGAACAACATGGTATTTGCTATGGTTACTGATGTGACCAACAGTGCAAAAAGAGATGAAGTTACTAATTCAAATATTTTGATAGTCGGTCAAATTACAATGCGAGTACCATCGCCAGAACCACGAGCTGAAGAAGTCAATCCTAATTTTCGTACTCCGAGTTGAACGCTGGTCGATGCTACTCCAATTCAACTAGCGTAGCTGATTCGGTCTTGTTTTGGTAAGAAAAAGAGTCCTGGTTTGGTTTTGTGATCCTAGTGATCAGCGTGGACGTATATTTAATTAGTGGAATCCTTAATTAGTTTGTTTCTTTCAACTAGGAAACCGTGTGGTGTTAGATAAAGGAAGTACTAGTAGATTTCCTTGCCTGAGTTAAAGAGTCGTAGTCGGTTTTGGTTCTGTGCCTGCGCGCACGCTTATAAATAAAGGCTTCGGCCATGTAATGAGGGGAGATTAGTTTTCACGTGAGTTGAATAAAAAGTCAGAAGACGTCCCATGTCAGGGGACACCAAATATCTTTGTTGCTGATCCGAGGGGATTTTGTTGCTGCTACGTGTGGAGTCTATCCAATCTACTCGACACAAGTTTTTGATTTTACGGTCTTGCATCTTTGTTCGACCGGAATTTCTTGTTGCTGCTGCTAGTACCGTGAAAGATCGGGCCGTCGAATGACTCGCCATCTAGTCGAGTCTACATCAAGTGGTATCAGAGCTAAGGTTGTTCATGGTATTGTGTTGATCAAGATGTCGACCTCGGTCAACAAGGAAGACGAGGTTGCTGCTGATTCTCAGGAAATTGTACGTCCAGTATACGCGGAAGATATTCCGCAAAATATTCGAGATGGGTTTGGCCACACATGCAACTACATCAAGCAATGTCATGATGCGCTCGATAAAAGGATAGATGTCCTGATCACTCGGTTTGATGGTTTGGCGGACATCATCAATATGCCGGCGACGAATTTTGCCCCACCACAGACATTTCTGGCGGCTCCACTGCATTATGCACCACCTGCTCGCGATGGACATGCCGGCGTGCATGATCGCTGTTTGGCGGCACAACCTCATGCCGGAGATGATGGTCTCGATGAAGGCGTTGACTAGGTGGGGTACGCGCCACGACCACGACACTATGAGCCTCGTCCTGAAACTTCCATTCGTGGCGGAGTGCATGACCGAGTTTGTCAAGCTATGCGTGTGCCTGTGGATGATGGAATTGGGCGCATAAAAATTTCAATCCCTTCGTTCTCCGGCAAGTGCGAACCAGAAGGCTATTTAGAGTGGGAGATGCGTGTGGATCAAATTTTTGATGCCCATCATTATAGCGAGGAGAAGAAAGTTCAACTTGCTGGCATTGAGTTTACCGGTTACGCGCTAATATGGTGGAATCAAATTTGTCGTTCAAGACATCGCCCGACGACTTGGCGAGGGATGAAAGAGTTCATGAGACAACGTTTTGTTCCTGAGCATTATAAAAGAGATATGTACAACAAGTTGCAGCAGCTCTCTCAAGGTAATATGAGTGTTGATGAATATTACAAGGAGATGGAATTGCTTATGATACGTACAGGGACAACGGAGGATCCGGAGGCGACCATGACACGTTTCTTTAACGGGCTAAATATTGAGGTGCAGGATCGTGTTGAGATGGTGGTCTACTACAACATACAAGATCTTGTGCACCAAGCTATGCGTGCGGAACAACAGATTAAGCGGCGCCAAGTCAGCACAGTTCCCAGTAACACTTTGAACACATGGCGACGCTCGCAGCATAAGAGTGAGGATGTCGTTCCTAGCTCCAGGACGACAACATCAAATCGTTCTCATGGTTCCGTGCAAAAGGATGCTTCAAAATCAGGACTGTCGAGGGTTGGTTCTAGTATGCAGTCTGCCACACATACTAGTGACATCGAGTGTTTCAAGTGTGGAGGAAGAGGACATATGAAGCATGAATGCCCTAATGAGAAAAGAGTGTTGCTAACGAAAGATGGCTATGCATCCGCTAGCGATGAAGAGGTTGTTTCTGACACTTCTAGTGAAAAATCTAAAGATGTTGAAAAGGTGATTGAGAGTTTTGAAGTTGCTGAATCATATCCATCATTGATGGTGCAGCGAGTGCAAGAGGATCGCATTGAGGATAAGGGGCAGCGTTGGAATATTTTTCAAACTCAGTGCAAAATCAACAACACTAATTGTAAGTTGATCATAGACGGAGGAAGCTACACCAATGCTATCAACAAAGAACTGGTGGATGTTTTAGCGCTACCTACATGGAATCACCCGCAACCACACTGTATTGAGTGGTTATACCAGTCTGGTAGACTAAAAGTTACTCACAAGGTACGTGTGAAATTTTCAGTTGGTGACTATAAAGATACAGTAATTTGTGATGTCTTGCCAATGGATGCATGTCACTTGTTGTTGGGAAGACCATGGCAATATGACCGTCGTGCCACACACGTGGGCTGGTCCAACACTTACACTTTTTGGGATGACGGAAGAAGATGTGTGCTGTGATCTATGTTTGCGGGAGAAATTAAGATAGATACAAATGTTTCACTGAAGAAGAAGGTCATAAATTTGGCACAAAACCGAGGACGGTTTTGTTTCAAGGAGGAGGGGATGATGTGACCAGCAGTGCAAAAAGAGATGAAGTTACTAATTCAAATATCTCGGTCAAATTATAATGCGAGTACCATCGCCAGAACCATGAGCTGAAGAAGTCAATCCTAATTTTCGTACTCCGAGTTGGACGCTGGTCGGTGCTATTCCAATTCAACTAGCGTAGCTGATTCGGTCTTGTTTTGGTAAGAAAAAGAGTCCTGGTTTGGTTTTGTGATCCTAGTGATCAGCGTGGCCGTATATTTAATTAGTGGAATCCTTAATTAGTTTGTTTCTTTCAACTAGGAAACCGTGTGGTGTTAGATAAAGGAAGTACTAGTAGATTTCCTTGCCTGAGTTAAAGAGTCATAGTCGGTTTTGGTTCTGTGCCTGTGCGCACGCTTATAAATAAAGGCTTCGGCCATGTAATGAGGGGAGATTAGTTTTCACGTGAGTTGAATAAAAAGTCAGAAGACGTCCCATGTCAGGGGACACCAAATATCTTTGTTGCTGATCCGAGGGGATTTTGTTGCTGCTACGTGTGGAGTCTATCCAATCTACTCGACACAAGTTTTTGATTTTACGGTCTTGCATCTTTGTTCGACTAGAATTTCTTGTTGCTGCTGCTAGTACCGTGAAAGATCGGGCCATAGAACGACTCGCCATCTAGTCGAGTCTACATCAGTTACAAAGTTGGTCCTAGAATGATGAGCATCCAAGTTGGGTATAATAAAGACTATCATAGGAAGAGAATTGGATGCTATGATCAATTTGATGCTTCATAATTGTTTTGAGATATAAAGGTAGTAATGTTAGGGTCATGCTAGTGGGTAATTATGAAATTGAGAAATACTTTTGTTGAAGTTGGCAAGTCCCGTAGCATGCACGTATGGTAAAAGTTGTGTGACAAATTTGTTGCATGAGGTGCTCTTTTGATTATCTTCCTTATTGATAGAGGCGGGGTGTCCCGATCTTTCGATGAGATGATAACTATCGATTTGGTGGAGACGACTTTGACGATCCGACTACAAACGTGCACGACGTTGCGCCTTAGCAATCGCTAAACCAACTCCGAGAGGTTATTGACCACGCCGGAGCACAATCAACCTGACCACGAAGGTCTATTCCTGCAAGCAATCGAAGAACAAGCAAGAATATGATAAAAGCAATCTGAATATTGCGAGTATATATGAAGTATTGATAAAGGTGGGGATCCGTAAGCAGTCTTGGTCTGGTCGTTGGACACAAACGAAGTACACGAAGTTGCAATGGCTAACTTTTAACTAAACAAATCCCCAAGGGAAAAGCTACTAGATGGATCTACTTATATAGGAGCAAGGGGTGGCAGCCTAGGAGGTGGGAGGACGTCCCAATGATAGAGGCGGGAGTGTCCCGATCTTTCTATGAGATGGTAACTATCGACGACTTTGACGATCCGACTACAAACGTGCACGACGTTGCGCCTTAGCAATCGCTAAACCAATCTCCAGAGGTTATTGACCACGCCGGTGCACGATCAACCTGACCACGAAGGTCTATTCCTGCAAGCAATCGAAGAACGAGCAAGAATATGATAAAAGCAATCTGAATATTGCAAATATGTATGAAGTATTGATAAAGTTGGGGATCCGAAAGCGGTCTTGGTCTAGTCGTTGGACACAAACGAAGTACACGAAGTTGCGTTGGCTAACTTTTAACTAAACAAATCCCAAGGAAAAGCTACTAGATGGATCTACTTATATAGGAGCAAGGGTGGTGGCCAAGGAGGTGAGAGGACGTCCCAAGGCAGCCTAAAACTAAATCTAGGTCGTACAAGGTCAATGGGCCCAAGTGGAGGTGATGTAACACCTTTGGACTTGTAGTTTGACTCGGATTCTGCTGCAGCATCAGATTGTTTCGTCCACAACTCAACGCTCCGGACGAATTTGAAGGTGATTCCAATTGGGTTGGAAAGTGCACGAAATCTAGTTTCCAACAAAAAAAGAATCACCCAATTCGGAGTCCGTATGAAAAACTTGTGTGCGTTTTGAGTCAGGTATGTCTGTGCAGTCCGAATCTAAATCCAGAACGTGAGAGACTTGGACTCTATCTTCTCTTGGGCCAAAAGTGACGTGAGAGAACTTTTTGGACAGCAAATAAACATCTCTTTTTTCCTTATCTTCATATGTGGATTGTACAAATGTCCCATACACCTGCAATTAGACAAAACACAAAAGTGTGTGAAGTATTTTTGTTCTGGATAACATAAATAGATTATTGAATAGTTTGCACTAGAAATCACCTGACAAATATGCATATATGCAATATTTTTGGTCATATCCAAGGTAGTCATGTCCTCATCATCCTCCCCTTCTTGAAAATAAAGCCGTCCTCGGCGTTTCTTAATCTGAAATGTGGCTAACAAAAGAGACAAGGTGTACATGTTGTATATGTATATGTCATCCATTTTTACTTCCCTTGATTTTTGCATATATGACACATGAATAGATGAGTAACTTGCATAGTTCATAAAATCTAAAGCCAAAAAATTAGCACAAGAAGTAGAAGGCATGAAAATATTGCAACACAGTTTGCACATATAAGTGAAGCTCTTATTCATTTCAAAAGATTGACAATGTTCATCATTAAACCATCCCAACATTGGTGAATAAACCTTACTTGCATCAAATTTACATGCTACAACATGCTTAAATAAGCAAACATGCAATAAGTCATTCAACACAGAATCATCACCAAGATTAGAGGTCATATCAAAATGATTAAACATTGGTTCTTTTGCATCAATAGTTAATTCAATGGGTGCACTCAAAATTGTTGGTATTTCAGTTGTTTGATCACATGGCAAAGTCAAATTATCAACGTAGTCCTCTAAAATAGGTGGTGTGATCAAAGTAGTGGGTAGCTCATCAGATGGTGCATTCAAATTGACAAGGCATTCATCATTCTCATGTAGAGATGGAAGATCAGTACCTTTGTCATTACCTCTTATGATCAACTCAGATAATGTAGCCACTCTCGGGGGCGATGTGTCACATGGTGGAGGTGATGTAGTCCTGACAACAACGGATGTGGTTGTCATAGTATGCCTAGTAGTTGAAGGAACAATCATATCAACTCTTGGAATGTGCACCGTGCGCTTGTTCTCCTCGTGGCCAACACGTCGTTTTATTTCCTGTTTAGCTTTGCAAGCAAGATGAAACAAATGGTCCATAGGATAACACTCTTCATGAATTAGTATCTCTTGAATATCACGGTTTAATCCTCCCCAAAATCTATCCATAAAATCATCTTCACTTTCTTCTAAAGAGGAATGCAACAAGGTAGTTTGTAAATCATCATAATATTTTGTTACAGTTTCACTACCTTGTTTTAAGTGTTGCAACTTCTTAATCATGTCACGAGTATAATAAGCAGGGACGAAAGTATGTCGCATGGCAAGTTTCAAATCATCCCAAGTAGTAGGTATATAATCAGGGTGTAACCGACAATATTCACTCCACCAAACCAAAGCATAACAAGTGAAAGAACCAACCGCAACCTTAACCTTTTTATGTTCATTGAAATTATGGGAAGCAAATAAATTTTTTATGTCAAACTCCCATTCAATATATAAAGCAGGTTTAAAACGGCCATTAAATGGTGGTATAGATACATTAACCTGATCATGTGCATTTGGATATTTGTGCACCTCTCGTGACGGTTGTGGTATTTGCAAAGGTGGTGGCACGTCTCCCACGATCGACAAAGCCCATGAATTGACTCTGGATCCTGTCATGATTAGTAGAACAAGAAACAACCTGAAAACAAAGGCTCAGTCTGGCTAGGACAAAGGATGAATAGATCTAACTTTTGTTTTGTGGCTTTTTTTGGACAATAGGTAAGAAAATAAATCTAATCTAGGAAAAACTGGAAATTCTCACCGAGCAACCTGAAAACTGATACCACTTGATAGAGGCGGGAGTGTCCCGATCTTTCGATGAGATGGTAACTATCGATTTGGTGGAGACGACTTTGACGATCCGACTACAAACGTGCACGACGTTGCGCCTTAGCAATCGCTAAACCAATCTCCAGAGGTTATTGACCACGCCGGTGCACGATCAACCTGACCACGAAGGTCTATTCCTGCAAGCAATCGAAGAACGAGCAAGAATATGATAAAAGCAATCTGAATATTGCAAATATGTATGAAGTATTGATAAAGGTGGGGATCCGAAAGCGGTCTTGGTCTAGTCGTTGGACACAAACGAAGTACACGAAGTTGCGTTGGCTAACTTTTAACTAAACAAATCCCAAGGAAAAGCTACTAGATGGATCTACTTATATAGGAGCAAGGGTGGCGGCCAAGGAGGTGGGAGGACGTCCCAAGGCAGCCTAAAACTAAATCTAGGTCGTACAAGGTCAATGGGCCCAAGTGGAGGTGATGTAACACCTTTGGACTTGTAGTTTGACTCGGATTCTGCTGCAGCATCAGATTATTTCGTCCACAACTCAACGCTCCGGACGAATTTTAAGGTGATTCCAATTGGGTTGGAAAGTGCACGAAATCTAGTTTCCAACAAAAAAAGAATCACCCAATTCGGAGTCCGTATGAAAAACTTGTGTGCGTTTTGAGTCAGGTATGTCTGTGCAGTCCGAATCTGAATCCAGAACGTGAGAGACTTGGACTCTATCTTCTCTTGGGCCAAAAGTGACGTGAGAGAACTTTTTGGACAGCAAATAAACATCTCTTTTTTCCTTATCTTCATATGTGGATTGTACAAATGTCCCATACACCTGCAATTAGACAAAACACAAAAGTGTGTGAAGGATTTTTGTTCTGGATAACATAAATAGATTATTGAATAGTTTGCACTAGAAATCACCTGACAAATATGCATATATGCAATATTTTTGGTCATATCCAAGGTAGTCATGTCCTCATCACCCAAGGCAGCCTAAAATTAAATCTAGGTCGTACAAGGCCAATGGGCCCAAGTGGAGGTGATGTAACACCTTTGGACTTGTAGTTTGACTCGGATTCTGCTGCAGCATCAGATTGTTTCGTCCACAACTCAACGCTCCGGACGAATTTGAAGGTGATTCCAATTGGGTTGGAAAGTGCACGAAATCTAGTTTCCAACAAAAAAGAATCACCCAATTCGGAGTCCGTATGAAAAACTTGTGTGCGTTTTGAGTCAGGTATGTCTGTGCAGTCCGAATCTGAATCCAGAACGTGAGAGACTTGGACTCTATCTTCTCTTGGGCCAAAAGTGACGTGAGAGAACTTTTTGGACAGCAAATAAACATCTCTTTCTTGCTTATCTTCATATGTGGATTGTACAAATGTCCCATACACCTGCAATTAGACAAAACACAAAAGTGTGTGAAGTATTTTTGTTCTGGATAACATAAATAGATTATTGAATAGTTTGCACTAGAAATCACCTGACAAATATGCATATATGCAATATTTTTGGTCATATCCAAGGTAGTCATGTCCTCATCATCCTCCCCTTCTTGAAAATAAAGCCGTCCTCGGCGTTGCTTAATCTGAAATGTGGCTAACAAAAGAGACAAGGTGTACATGTTGTATATGTATATGTCATCCATTTTTACTTCCCTTGATTTTTGCATATATGACACATGAATAGATGAGTAACTTGCATAGTTCATAAAATCTAAAGCCAAAAAATTAGCACAAGAAGTAGAAGGCATGAAAATATTGCAACTCAGTTTGCACATATAAGTGAAGCTCTTATTCATTTCAAAAAATTGACAATGTTCATCATTAAACCATCCCAACATTGGTGAATAAACCTTACTTGCATCAAATTTACATGCTACAACATGCTTAAATAAGCAAACATGCAATAAGTCATTCAACACAGAATCATCACCAAGATTAGAGGTCATATCAAAATGATTAAACATTGGTTCTTTTGCATCAGTAGTTAATTCAATGGGTGCACTCAAAATTGTTGGTATTTCAGTTGTTTGATCACATGGCAAAGTCAAATTATCAACGTAGTCCTCTAAAATAGGTGGTGTGATCAAAGTAGTGGGTAGCTCATCAGATGGTGCATTCAAATTGACAAGGCATTCATCATTCTCATGTAGAGATGGAAGATCAGTACCTTTGTCATTACCTCTTATGATCAACTCAGATGATGTAGCCACTCTCGGGGGCGATGTGTCACATGGTGGAGGTGATGTAGTCCTGACAACAACGGATGTGGTTGTCATAGTATGCCTAGTAGTTGAAGGAACAATCATATGAACTCTTGGAATGTGCACCGTGCACTTGTTCTCCTCGTGGCCAACACGTCGTTTTATTTCCTGTTCAGCTTTGCAAGCAAGATGAAACAAATGGTCCATAGGATAACACTCTTCATGAATTAGTATCTCTTGAATATCACGGTTTAATCCTCCCCAAAATCTATCCATAAAATCATCTTCACTTTCTTCTAAAGAGGAATGCAACAAGGTAGTTTGTAAATCATCATAATATTTTGTTACAGTTTCACTACCTTGTTTTAAGTGTTGCAACTTCTTAATCATGTCACGAGTATAATAAGCAGGGACGAATGTATGTCGCATGGCAAGTTGCAAATCATCCCAAGTAGTAGGTATATAATCAGGGTGTAACCAACAATATTCACTCCACCAAACCAAAGCATAACCAGTGAAAGAACCAACCGCAACCTTAACCTTTTTATGTTCATCGAAATTATGGGAAGCAAATATATTTTTTATGTCGAACTCCCATTCAATATATAAAGCAGGTTTAAAATGGCCATTAAATGGTGGTATAGATACATTAACCTGATCATGTGCATTTGGATGTTTGTGCACCTCTCGTGACGGTTGTGGTATTTGCAAAGGTGGTGGCACGTCTCCCGCGATCGACAAAGCCCATGAATTGACTCTGGATCCTGTCATGATTAGTAGAACAAGAAACAAAACCCAAAAATAATGTTCCTATAACTACTAGGATGTGGTGGTAAAACGCTCACGGTAAAGCAAATATCAATGTCTTACAAGTTCTTACCATGCAGCAGGCGGTGATCGGCAACCAGCGGTGTCAAGTAACTCCGAGTATTGAGTAAAGCGATTGCCAGGGGAGCATCCGTATACACGGTGTAGAAATATGTGGAGCTGGGTTGGCTATATATGGTAGCAAAAGATTAGCAATAATCAATTCAAAGATGCAATGTTGAATAAACGCTCAACGACGGTACTGTGCTGGTCCTAGGCTAGACCGGACTAGAGACGCGAGCCTAGAACACTAATGAGGTCACGGCGTAGCACAACTAGCATCAATGAAGGATACTAAGTAGCTCTTGACAGCAAGATATAAGTGAAGATCACAACGGCAGTGAAGATAATGAGGTGAAACAACAGCCAAGCAGGATATATCAACAACTTTGTCTCCAACTTTCCTCTGAAAAAGTTTGTGCCGATTTTTTTGTTTTTTTTTCTTCTCTCTTTTTTTCCTCACACTTTTTTTCTTTCTCTCCTTTTTTTTTTCTCTGACTTTTTTTCTCT
This sequence comes from Triticum aestivum, assembly GCF_018294505.1. Lineage (NCBI taxonomy): Eukaryota > Viridiplantae > Streptophyta > Magnoliopsida > Poales > Poaceae > Triticum > Triticum aestivum. The sequence goes on from NC_057810.1 coordinate 331,213,058, forward strand.
TTTTTTTCTCTCGTTTTTTCTCTCTCTTTTTTTCTCCCTCTTTCCAAAACAAACTAGATAAGATGCAGATTGGATCAAGTGAAGATGTGAACGATCTCAACTATTATTATGACAATGAATGGTGGGTAGCACGTGGTGGAAATTGATGGATGGGTGGTGGACATTGGAAGAGATAATGATGCAGCGGTGGCGTGACTAATGTGAACAGAACTCGAAACTCTAAACGAACTAGACACTAAGACCAGCAACTCGACACGACGATGCAATCGATAATTCAACTATGCAATCAATGAAAAGAAAATTGCAACGGTTCAGACTGGCTTGGACCAAGGATGAATAGATCTAACTCTTTTTTGTGGCTTTTTCTTGGACAATAGGTAAGAAAGTAAATCTAATCTAGGAAAACTGGAAATTCTCACCGAGCAACCTGAAAACTGATACCACTTGATAGAGGCGGGGTGTCCCGATCTTTCGATGAGATGATAACTATCGATTTGGTGGAGACGACTTTGACGATCCGACTACAAACGTGCACGACGTTGCGCCTTAGCAATCGCTAAACCAACTCCGAGAGGTTATTGACCACGCCGGAGCACAATCAACCTGACCACGAAGGTCTATTCCTGCAAGCAATCGAAGAACAAGCAAGAATATGATAAAAGCAATCTGAATATTGCGAGTATATATGAAGTATTGATAAAGGTGGGGATCCGTAAGCGGTCTTGGTCTGGTCGTTGGACACAAACGAAGTACACGAAGTTGCAATGGCTAACTTTTAACTAAACAAATCCCCAAGGGAAAAGCTACTAGATGGATCTACTTATATAGGAGCAAGGGGTGGCAGCCTAGGAGGTGGGAGGACGTCCCAAGGCAGCCTAAAATTAAATCTAGGTCGTACAAGGCCAATGGGCCCAAGTGGAGGTGATGTAACACCTTTGGACTTGTAGTTTGACTCGGATTCTGCTGCAGCATCAGATTGTTTCGTCCACAACTCAACGCTCCGGACGAATTTGAAGGTGATTCCAATTGGGTTGGAAAGTGCACGAAATCTAGTTTCCAACAAAAAAGAATCACCCAATTCGGAGTCTGTATGAAAAACTTGTGTGCGTTTTGAGTCAGGTATGTCTGTGCAGTCCGAATCTGAATCCAGAACGTGAGAGACTTGGACTCTATCTTCTCTTGGGCCAAAAGTGACGTGAGAGAACTTTTTGGACAGCAAATAAACATCTCTTTCTTCCTTATCTTCATATGTGGATTGTACAAATGTCCCATACACCTGCAATTAGACAAAACACAAAAGTGTGTGAAGTATTTTTGTTCTGGATAACATAAATAGATTATTGAATAGTTTGCACTAGAAATCACCTGACAAATATGCATATATGCAATATTTTTGGTCATATCCAAGGTAGTCATGTCCTCATCACTTATGAGTGGCAGTCGGGGACGAGCGATGGTCTTTTCCTACCAATCTATCCCTCTTGGGGCATGCATAGTAGTACTTTGCTTCGAGGGCTAAGTAGACTTTTGCAATAAGTATATGAATTGTTTTTGACTAATGTGAGTCCATGGATATACACACACTCATCTTTCCACTTTGCTAGCCTTTATTATTACCACGCAACTTTCGCCGGTATCATGAACCCTTTATTTACCTTCCTCAAAACAGCCACCATACCTACCTATTATGGCATTTCCATAGCCATTCCGAGATATATTGCCATGCAACTTTCCACCGTTCCGTTTATTATGACAAGTTCCATCATTGTCATATTGCTCTTTGCATGATCATGTAGTTGACATCGTATTTGTGGCAAGGCCACCTTCATAATTTTCATACATGTCACTCTTGATTCATTGCATATCCCGGCACACCACCGGAGGCATTCATATAGAGTCATATCTTGTTCTAGCTTTGAGTTGTAATACATGAGTTGTAAATCCATAAAAGTGTGATGATCTTCATTATTAGAGCATTGTCCTAGTGAGGAAAGGATGATGAAGACTATGATTCCCCCACAAGTCGGGATGAGACTTTGGACTTTACAAAAAAAAGGAGAAGGCCAAAAAAAGGCCAAAGAAAAGAAAAAAAGAAAAAAAGGAGAAAAGAAAAAAATAATAATAAAATGAGAGAAAAATAGAGAAGGGACAATGCTACTATCTCTTTTTCCACACTTGTGTTTCAAAGTAGCAGCATGATCTTCATGATAGAGAGTCTCCTATGTTGTCACTTTCATATACTAAGTGGGAATTTTTCATTATAGAACTTGGCTTGTATATTCCAATGATGGGCTTCCTCAAAATGCCCTAGGTCTTCGTGAGCAAGCGAGTTGGATGCACACCCACTTAGTTTCTTTTGTTGAGCTTTCATATATTTATAGCTCTAGTGCATCCGTTGCATGGCAATCCCTACTCACTCACATTGATATATATTAATGGGCATCTCCACCTAGTTGATGTGAGACTATCTTCTCCCTTTTTGTCCTCACAACCACCACCATATACCACCATAGTGCTATGTCCATGGCTTGCGCTCATGTATTGCGTAAGAGTTGAAAAAGCTGAAGCGCGTTAAAAAGTATGAAACAATTGCTCAGCTCGTCATCGGGGTTGTGCATGATGGGAGTATTTTGTGTAATGAAAATGAAGCATGGCCTAACTATATGATTTTGTAGGGATAAGCTTTCTTTGGCTATGCTATTTTGATAGGACATGATTATTTGTTAATATGCTTTGAAGCATTATTATTTTTATGTTTTATAAGCTTTTATTTTGTATCATTTGGATCTGAACATTCATGCCACAATAAAGAAAATTACATTGAGAATTATGCTAGGTAGCATTCCACATCAAAAATTTCCTTTTTATCATTTATCTACTCGAGGACGAGCAGGAATTAAGCTTGGGGATGCTTGATACGTCTCCAACGTATCTATAATTTTTGATTGTTCCATGCTATTATATTACCCCTTTTGGATGTTTATGGGCTTTATTTTGCACATTTATATCATTTTTGGGACTAACCTACTAACCGGAGGCCCAACCCATATTGTTGTTTTTTTTGCCTATTTTAGTATTTCAAAGAAAAGGAATATCAAACAGAGTCCAAACGGAATGAAACCTTCGGGAGCGTGATTTTTGGAACGAACGTGATCCAGAGGACTTGGAGTGCAAGTCAAGAAGCAGCCGAGGCTCCCACGAGATAGGAGGGCGCCCCCCCCTACAGGGTGCGCCCCCTGTCTCATGGGCCCCTCGGGCGTCCTCCGACGTACTTCTTCCTCCTATATAAGCCTACGTACCCCGAAAACATCCAGGGAGCAGAAGAAACACAATTTCCACCACCGTAACCTTCTGTATCCGCGAGATCCCATCTTGGAGCCTTCGTCGGTGTTCTACCGGAGGGGGAATCGACCATGGAGGGCTTATACATCAACATCCTTGCCCCTCCGATGAGTTGTGAGTAGTTTACCACAGACCTACGGGTCCATAGTTATTAGCTAGATGGCTTCTTCTCTCTTTTTGGATCTCAATACAATGTTCTCCCCCTCTCTTGTGGAGATCTATTCGATGTAAACTCTTTTTGCGGTGTGTTTTGTCGAGATCCGATGAATTGTGGGTTTATGATCAAGTTTATCTATGAACAATATTTGAATCTTCTCTGAATTCTTTTATGTATGATTGAGTTATCTTTGCAAGTCTCTTCAATTATCAGTTTGGTTTGGCCTACTAGATTGATCTTTCTTGCCATGGGAGAAGTGCTTAGCTTTGGGTTCAATCTTGCGGTGTCCTTACCCAGTGACAGAAAGGGTTGCAAGGCACATATTGTATTGTTGCCATCGAGGATAACAAGATGGGGTTTATATCATATTGCTTGAGTTTATCCCTCTACATCATGTCATCTTGCTTAATGCATTACTCTGTTCTTATGAACTTAATACTCTAGATGCAGGCAGGAGTCGGTCGATGTGTGGAGTAATAGTAGTAGATGCAGGCAGGGGTCGGTCTACTTGTTACGGACATGATGCCTATATACATGATCATGCCTAGATAATCTCATAATTATTTGCTTTTCTATCAATTGCTCGACAGTAATTTGTTCACCCACCGTAATACTTATGCTATCTTGAGAGAAGCCACTAGTGAAACCTATGGCCCCCAGGTCTATCTCTTATCATATTTGCTTCCGATCTACTTTTATTTGCATCTTTACTTTTTGCATCTATATTATAAAATACCAAAAATATATTTATCTTATCTTATTATCTTTATTAGATCTCACTTTCGCAAGTGGCCGTGAAGGGACTGACAACCCCTTTATTGCATTGGTTGTGAGTTCTTTGTTTGTTTGTGTAGGTGCATGGGACTTTTGAGGAGCCTCCTACTGGATTGATACCTTGGTCCTCAAAAGCTGAGGGAAATACTTACGCTACTATTGTTGCATCACCCTCTCCTCTTTGAGGTAAACCAACGCAAGCTCAAGACGTAGCACCAGCGCAACCGCATGCACACGAATGTGCGTGATCGTGCGCCGGCCCCAAACACTAGCAGTGCGCGTGGAGGGACGAGGGTAGAGCACCCGGAGGGACGCGAGAGGGCAGAGCGCACGCGGCGGGACGCCGCAAGCAACCACACGCATAGAGCAGTTGAACACGCAGGAAATGGTGGCCTACAAGCCGGCCGACACTTGCGCCGCTGTGTAGAGAGCGGCCGTGTGCTACTACCTCCGTCTTGGTCTATAGTCCCCTTTATATTATGTGCCATACTTTTCCCTCAAATTTAACCAACAAAATGTTAATGCATGTATAAAATTATATAATTGGAAACTATGTTCAAATACGAATCCAACTATATAATCTTTGGCGACATGCATTCGTATTTTATTAGTTAAATCCTACTTATAAACCAGGACGGGTGTACAATAGGTAATTCAATCGCAAACGTTTTTTTATTAACCGTATGTGTACGTGGCCTTTCGTCTTCCTCTCGCACGTCTTGTCACCCTGCTGCCGCAGTCGGCTTACAGCGCAAGCTTGCGCAGCGCGCGGGAGCATTCTTTTGGCCAAATGGTGGCGCCAATGAATCGTCGATGAGCCCATTCCTGTGCAATCTCGCAGGTTCCCGCGCAAGCTTCCCGCCCAACTGGGTGTAACCCCCAAAATCCCAATGCTTACCGGCCTGCTATAAAATTCCCCATGACTGGCAAGTCCTGCATCGAATTTTCCCCTCCCTCCCTGTAGCTTATCTCGTATGCTTCTTCCACAATTGCCAATGGCGCCAGTCCGTCGTGGTCGCTCGGCCACTCCGCCATCATCAGACGACAGCTCCAGCTGGGAGGCTACACCACAATGGTAGCGCAGTCCCCGACGTAGTGTAGTGGATGTGGCGTCCCTGTTGGGTTTGCGTGGAACACCCACCACACGCTTCGCTGCTGGTGCCCGTTGGCAGCTGTTGCCGGCCGTCGTTTCCGCCACACCACTGTCGAAAGCCAGGGCCATCACCCGCTTCGCCGCCGCGGCCCGAAGGCGGGCGGTGGCCGTCGTGGCCGCCACCCCACTGCCGGCCACTGTGGCCATCACCCGCTCCGCCACCGCGGCCCAAAGGTGTGAGGTGGTGGTCGTGGCCGCCACCCCATTGTCGGCAGCCCTGGCTGCCAGCCCACCGTCGACCATCGAGGTCTTCACCCGCTCCGCCACCGTCGCCTGAAGGCGGGAGGTAGAGGTGGATGCCAGCACGTGCGTCAGCGACCTTGCGTGCTACACCTAGTTCTTGCGGGAGGAGGAGGAGCGCCTCGTCAAGCATGCAAAGAGCCTTACCGCCACCATGGCCGCGGCACACGCCGCCTCTGAGGCGAGGAATCAGGAGATCTACGAGGAGAACCACCGCTTCGAGAGAGATCGTTTGGAGCGACAGTGGGCGTTCGAGCTGGCGAGCGTCGCCGAACATGCAGCAGCGGCAGGCACCGTATTGCATTTGTCCAGCTCGTCGGTAGGCTCCTCCTCCTCTGCCTCTTACTGAGTGCGCTTGGCAGAGGAGAGGTTGCCAGAAGTAGTACAAAGCCCCTCCATAGTATTAGTAGTATTTAGGGGCTATTTTGTTCAGTTCATCTGACCATAGATGTGGTGGAACTGTACAACGTACTTAAAATTAGCTAGTATATAAAGTAGAACTAGCTATTTCAGTACGTGGTTGACAACAATTGGGGAAAAGTTTGTTTGGTTCAGCTGTCGAGTTGAACTGTTTGTATAAATTAAGCATGACTTCTTAATCTATGCTTAATTACTGAATTTTAGTTGCAAAAATTTGATAGTGCTAGTGATTTTTAGCTGCATATTTTGACGAATCACAGTGTTACAAGGTTGACAAATGGCAATGTTACTAGATCAATAAATGTCAATCTTTCAAGTTTGATAAATGGCAACATACCCAATATGACAGATGCAAATCTTACCAAATTGTTTGTAAGTGGTTGCACACGGGTCATCCAAAACAACCGTTTGCGTTGAAGAGATGCACAAATCCTGCTCTCGCTTTGCATACGGGTGTTCTATCTAAAACATTTGTGATCAACAGCTGCACAAATCCCGCTCGGCACATTTTCCCTTGGCTTCCCGGGGAAGCTGTCGGTTTGCATACGGGTGTTCTAACTAAAACATTTGCGATCGAGATACAATATTAAACCCAAGGAAAAAAACTATTTCCGGCGGTGGCGGAGGCGGCGTGCCGCGTCATCCTTGTCATTGTCGTCCTTCGGGGCGCCGTTGTTGAAGTCTTCAAGGTAGTTCAGAATGTTCTCCACTTGTAAATCAAACATCATGTTGTCGCGTGATCGACGGGCAGGGCGCAGAAGGACGGCAGCTGGCGGCGCTAAGATGCAGCAATCGACGGCGGCGTCCCATGCCGCTGAGGGGATCGCATGCACGAGAACGGGCACGGCGGGTGTAGCCAAACGCACGGGGACCTGCGCCGCTGTGGGTGGAGGGGCACGCACGCGCACGAGCACGGGCGCTGGCACTAGCATGTGCATGAGCTTGCGCGGGTCCGTGGAGGTCTCGGTGACGCACGCGGCTTCCATCTCTGCGATAGTGCTCGGCGACCAGCCCATCAATGCTATGGGGATGGTCGCTGGTGCGGGCCCGGGGATGGGAGTTGGGATGAGAGCGGGGGCAGCAACAGCCACAGCCAGCTCGTTCTGGGCCATGTCCATGAGGCCCCATTCCTCCTTATTTCCTATATCCTCCGTCTCGGAGTCGAATTCACCAAACTTGAAGACTAGTGGCAGATGATCCTTCTGCGCCATGGCGTTGGTGGAGGTCTGCGGGACGAAGGGGAATGGGAGGCGAACAGTAAGGCCACCCGTATTAAGCAGCGGCTCAGGCGCTATTAATGGAGAGGAAGGCGGGAGGCCATGGAAGTCAAAGGGGTCGATACCCAGTGAGCCTGCACAGCGTACAGCTCGCAAACTTCCCGGTGAGCCTGCGCATGGGAGGAAAGCTTACACGCCTCTCGGTCAGCCTGCACACCAGACTGCGCTCGCACGCCTCCCGTTCAGTCAAGCAGCTGTCCGCACGGCACCTCCTATAGCCATTAGAACGAAGACACGTGGTGTCACGTGAATGGTTAACATACCGCACACGATTTGAATTATACAAACGTTTGCGAGGTTAGAATGGCAGCTATTTGGTTGAAAATGCCTTTGTTGGCTGTTATTCGAGTGCTTCTTCTCTCAAAATGGACACGAAAAATACCACAACATGTCGGGTGCCATTCCATAATAGCATGCCAAGTTTCATGGATTTCAGACGAGTTTTGGATTTGCTAGAATTTAAAAACAAAGTATCTCAATGTTTTGCCGGCAATCAACAGTGCCCTAGTGTTTGAAATTCATTCCCATTTCTTGCATGGGACCTAAGCATGCACCCAAGGACAAAGATTTGATTTTTCAACCAATTTATATGCACTGGAGCATGTGCATGTAGTTCAAATTTGAATTATGCACATAAAATGCCTAGAAAACCCAGTTAATGTATAAAAATGTCCAAACAAACCCCGAAAAATTGCAAAATTTAACACAACACTCCTGTTGTTCTATGTTGACACTAGAAAATTTTTGAAAGCAAGAAGAGGCAGCGGATATCATTTCGTCCCCGAAGGTGGGACATTCCTACCGAAACCATCAGGCTTGTTGTGAGAAACTCTGGTTTGTGAGAAACTTATACCCAAACCTGCCCTAAATGGGACAAAAAATTACCAGGACATGTCGATGCCGCTCCATGATAGCATGCCAAGTTTCATGAATTTCAGACGAGTTTTGGATTTACTAGAATTTAAAAACCAGGAATCTCAATGTTTGCGGCCGAGTGACGGTGGCAGGGTGTTTGACATTCATTCCCATTTCTTGCATCGGACCTAAGCATGCAACCAAGGACACATATTTGAATTTTTAACCAATTTATATGCATTAGAGCATGTGCATGTAGTTCAAATTTTAATTGTGCTCATAAATGCATTGGAAACGCAATTAATGCATAAAAATGTCCAAACGAACCCCAAAAAAATACCAAAAATTGACACGACATATTGTTCTATGTTGACACTAGAATTTTTTTGAAAGCAATAAGAGGCAGCAGATATCGTTTCATCCCCAAAGGTGGGACGTACCCTACCGAAACCATCAGGCTTGTTGTGAGAGCCTTTGGTTTGTGAGAAGCATATCCCCAAACCTGCCCCAAATGGGACAATATTTTTACCGCGGCATGTTGATGCTGCTCCATGATAGCATGCCAAGTTTCATGAATTTCAAACGAGTTTTGGATTTACTAGAATTTAAAAACCAGGAATCTCAATGTTTGCGGCCGAGTGACGGTGGAAGGGTTTTGACATTCATTCCCATTTCTTGCGTGGGACCTAAGCATGCAACTAATGACACAGACTTGAATTTTCAATCAATTTATATGCATTAGAGCTTGTGAATGTAGTTCAAATTTGAATTGTGCTCATAAATGCATTGAAATGCAATTAATGCATGAAAATGTCAAAACGAACCCCGAAAAATCCCAAAAATTGACACAACACTTGTGTTGTTCTATGTTGACATGAGAAACATTTTGAAAGTAAGAAGAGGCAACATATATCATTTCGTCCCCCAAGGTGGCACGTGCCCTACTGAAACCATCAGGCTTGTTGTGAGAGAAGCTCTGGTTTGCGAGAAAATTATACACCACACCTGCCCCAAATGGGACAATATTTTTACCACGGCATGTCGCTGCCGTTCCATGATATCATGTCAAGTTTCATGAATTTCAGACGAGTTTTCGATTTACTAGAATGTTAAAAGCATGTATCTCAATGTTAGCGGTTGAGCGATGATAGAGGCAAAGGTGTCCCATCTTTCGATGAGATGATGGATATCGCTTTGGTGGAAGTCGACTTTGACGATCCGACTACGAACGTGCGAGGACGTCGCGCCTTAGCAATCGCTAAACCAACTCCGAGAGGTTATTGACCACGCCGGAGCACGATCAACCTGACCACGAGGGTCTGTTTCCTGCGAGCAAACGAAGAACAAGCAAGAAACTAAGATTGCAATCTGGATATTGCGAATATAAGATGAAAGTTTATTGATCAAGGTGGGGTTCTGTGACGCCTTTGTCTGGCCGTTGAACACAAACGAAGTACGCGAAGTTGCAGCTATGGCGAACTTTTAATCTAAACAAAACCCAAAGTCTAAACGATGCCCTAAGGGTTGTATATATGGAGGAAGAGGGGGGAATTTCGTGGCCCTTGGTGGAGGGGTCCGAAATCAACCCTATCTCTTGTTTCCCACACATACGGACTCTAAAAATAGCCTATACTTATGTATTTCGAAATTACATGGGCCTGGCCCAATAATAAGGTGACGCAGCACCTAAAATAGCCTCGGGACGAAATTTATGAAGTGGCATCTTGTATATTTCGTCCAAGGCTTCATGCACCCATTATGATTGCTTCAAAGTCCTAAAATCATCACTTGTAACTCCGTTCTTGTTCCCCTTGCGCATGCCATCATCTCCATGCTTGTTCTTGCTCCAATGTTCATCCTTCTCCAAGCTAGGCCCTTTATTTGTAAGCAAAACAAATGTATCGAATTTAGGCAGCATCATATTCTCATGAACATTAGAATCAAGAAACGAAAGTACCTAGTAATTTAGTTGGCGTGCACGAGCTCTAGTAATTGGTCCAGTATGTATAGCAGCAGGGGCTGTGGGTGTAACAATTGTATTGATGTCCTCATCATCCTCCCCTTCTTGAAATGAAGTCATCCTCGACGGAAGTTCATCTTCCTCACCCAAATAAGGCTTCAAAATCTGCAATGTTAAAAGTGGGACTAACCCCAAAATCTGCAGGCAGCTCAAGTTTATCTGCATTATCATTTATTTTCTCTAACACCTTAAAGGGACCATCAGCACGTGGCATTAACTTTGATTTGCGCAAATCAGGAAATCTATCCTTACGCAAATGTAACCAAACAAGATCTCCAGGTGCAAACACAACATGTTTTCTACCCTTATCTCCAGCAAGTTTATATTTAGCATTCATGCGCTCAATGTTTTCCTTATTTAACTCATGCATTTTTAAAATCAATTCAGCACGTTGTTTAGCATCAAAATTAACCTTCTCCGAAGATGGAAGAGGCAACAAATCAATAGGTGCACGAGGTAGGAAACCATACACAACTTCAAAAGGGCACATCTTAGTAGTAGAATGCAATGAACGATTATAAGCAAATTCAATATGAGGCAAGCATTCCTCCCACATTTTCTTATTATTCTTCAAAACAGCCCTAAGCATAGTAGACAACGTTCTATTGACTACTTCAGTTTGTCCATCAGTTTGGGGGTGACAAGTAGTACTAAAAAGCAGTTTAGTCCCCAACTTAGCCCATAAACATCTCCAAAAGTGGCTAAGAAATTTAGTATCACGATCTGAAACAATAGTATTTGGCACACCATGCAAGCGAATAATTTCACGAAAGAACAAATCAGCAACATTAACAGCATCATCGCTTTTATGACATGGTATAAAGTGTGCCATTTTCGAGAATCTATCCACGACAACAAATATGCTATCCCTCCCCTTCTTTGTTCGAGGTAAACCTAAAACAAAGTCCATAGATATATCCTCCCAAGAACACTAGGTACAGGCAAAGGCATATATAAACCATGAGGATTGAGTCGTGACTTAGCTTTTTGACATGTAGTGCAGCGAGCAATAAAACGCTCAACATCCCGTCTCATCTTTGGCCAAAAGAAATGTGTAGAAAGTACGTCCTCTGTCTTCTTCACGCCAAAGTGTCCCATTAATCCTCCTCCATGCGCCTCCTGCAACAACAAAAGACGAACGGAGCTAGCTGGAATGCATAGCTTGTTAGCACGAAACACAAATCCATCGTTAACAACAAACTTGTTCCACATTCTTCCTTCTTTACAATTCTGCATTACATCTTTAAAATCAGCATCATGCACATATTGATCTTTGATGGTCTCCAAACCAAATATTTTGAAGTCAAGTTGTGAAAGCATAGTATAGCGACGAGACAATGCATCAGCAATAACATTTTCTTTTCCCTTCTTGTGTTTAATGACATAAGGGAAAGTCTCAATGAATTCAACCCATTTAGCATGTCTACGATTCAGTTTAGCTTGACTTTTAATATGTTTCAAAGATTCATGATCAGAATGTATAACAAATTCTTTGGGCCATAAATAATGTTGCCATGTTTCTAAAGTCCAAACAAGAGCATATAATTCTTTATCATAAATAGAATAATTCAGACTAGGCCCACTCAATTTTTCAGAAAAGTATGCAACAGGTTTGCCATCTTGTAATAACACACCTCCTAATCCAATTCCACTAGCATCACATTCAAGCTCAAAAGTCTTATTAAAATCAGGAAGTTGGAGTAAAGGAGCATGTGTCAACTTATCTTTCAATACCGTGAAGGCTTCTTCCTGTGCGGTACCCCAAAGAAAAGGCACATCTTTCTTTGTAAGCTCATTGAGAGGTGCAGCAATGGTGCTGAAATCTCTCACAAAACGCCTATAGAATCCAGTGAGGCCAAGAAAACTCCTCACTTGTGTGACCGTTTTGGGCTGCGGCCAACTCTCAATAGCTTCAATCTTGGCTTTATCAACTTCAATTCCCTGTGGAGTAACAACATAGCCAAGAAAAGATACTCGGTCGGTGCAAAAGGTGCACTTCCCAAGGTTACCAAACAAACGTGCATCACGTAGTGCAATAAAAACAACACGTAAATGTTCCAAATGTTCCTCCAAAGATCTGCTATAAATCAATATGTCATCAAAGTAAACCACCATAAATCGTCCAATAAAAGCACGTAAAACTTCGTTCATTAATCTCATGAAAGTACTAGGTGCATTAGTTAACCCAAAAGGCATGACTAACCACTCATATAATCCAAACTTAGTTTTAAATGCTGTTTTCCATTCATCTCCCAATTTCATACGAATTTGATGGTAGCCACTACGCAAATCAACTTTGGAGAATATTGTAGAGCCACTCAATTCATCAAGCATATCATCTAGCCTAGGAATAGGATGACGATAACGAATAGTAATATTATTAATGCCTCTACAATCAACACACATACGTGATGTACCATCCTTTTTCGGCACTAGAATAATAGGAACAACACAAGGACTAAGGGATTCGCGTATATAACCTTTGTCGAGAAGCTCTTGTACTTGACGCATAATCTCCTTCGTCTCCTCTGGATTGGTACGGTATGGTGCACGGTTTGGCAGTGAAGCACCGGGAATTAAGTCAATCTGATGCTCAATGCCTCGAATAGGCGGTAATCCCGGTGGCACGTCTTGTGGAAAAACGTCAGCGAACTCCTGCAAAATGTTAGTGACAGCAGGAGGCAAAGAGGAAGGCACGTCCTCGAATGAAAATAATGCCTCTTTGCACACAAAAGCATAGCAAACAGATTTGCTGAAATCTAGCTCATCAATATCAGATTTGGTGGCAAATAAACATGCACTTTTCAATTTAATTTCAGAAGCAACACTAGATGGTTTATTATTAGGCTTCATTTGTTGCTCAAATTCTTTTGCCACAATCTGATTTTCACTCTTATTCTTCTCCTGTTGTGCTTTATTAGCTCTATTAATATCATCTTTCAAAATGGAATCAGGGGTCATAGGAAGCAAAGTAATATTTTTATCCTTATGAACAAGAGTATAGTGATTGTTTCTACCATGGTGTACAGATTTTTTATCAAATTGCCATGGTCTACCAAGTAATAAGGAACATGCTTGCATAGGTACCACATCACAATCAACATAATCAGCATATGTAGAGATACTAAAATGCACACGAACAGTACGTGTTACCTTAACCTTGCCGCTGTTGTTGAACCATTGGATGTAGTAAGGATGTGGATGTGGTCTTGTGGTGAGAGAAAGCTTCTCCACCATCTCCATGCTAGCCAAGTTGTTGCAGCTCCCTCCGTCTATGATGACGCGCACAGAACGTTCCTTCACAACTCCCTTGGTATGGAACAAATTGTGCCTCTGATTTTGCTCAGCTTGTGTGACCTGCACACTCAAAACACGTTGAGCAACTAAACATTCATACCTGTCAGCGTCTTCAAGAGCCATGTATTGCGTCTCATGATCAGAATCATCTCCACCATGTTCTTCACGTGTAATAAGAGCCAAAGTCTCCTCATCATAGTTACTAGCGGTGATAGAGGCAAAGGTGTCCCGTCTTTCGATGAGATGGTGGATTTCGCTTTGGTGGAAGTCGACTTTGACGATCCGACTACGAACGTGCGAGGACGTCGCGCCTTAGCAATCGCTAAACCAACTCCGAGAGGTTATTGACCACGCCGGAGCACGATCAACCTGACCACGAGGGTCTGTTTCCTGCGAGCAAACGAAGAACAAGCAAGAAACTAAGATTGCAATCTGGATATTGCGAATATAAGATGAAAGCTTTATTGATCAAGGTGGGGTTCTGTGACGCCTTTGTCTGGTCGTTGAACACAAACGAAGTACGCGAAGTTGCAGCTATGGCGAACTTTTAATCTAAACAAAACCCAAAGTCTAAACGATGCCCTAAGGGCTGTATATATGGAGGAAGAGGGGGAGAATTTCGTGGCCCTTGGTGGAGGGGGCCGAAATCAACCCTATCTCTTGTTTCCCCACACATACGGACTCTCAAAATAGCCTATACTTATGTATTTCGAAATTACATGGGCCTGGCCCAATAATAAGGTGACGCAGCACCTAAAATAGCCTCGGGACGAAATTTATGAAGTGGCGTCTTGTATATTTCGTCCAAGGCTTCATGCACCCATTATGGTGGCTTCAAAGTCCTGAAATCATCACTTGTAACTCCGTTCTTGTTTCCCTTGCGCATGCCATCATCTCCATGCTTGTTCTTGCTCCAATGTTCATCCTTCTCCAAGCTAGGCCCTTCATTTGTAAGCAAAACAAATGTATCCAATTTAGGCAGCATCATATTCTCATGAACATTAGAATCATTACCAAGAAACGAAAGTACGTGGTAATTTAGTTGGCGTGCACGAGCTCTAGTAATTGGTCCAGTATGTATAGCAGCAGGGACTGTGGGTGTAACAATTGTATTGATGTCCTCATCAAATCAACACACATACGTGATGTACCATCCTTTTTCGGCACTAGAATAATAGGAACAGCACAAGGACTAAGGGATTCGCGTATATAACCTTTATCGAGAAGCTCTTGTACTTGACGCATAATCTCCTTCGTCTCCTCTGGATTGGTACGGTATGGTGCACGGTTTGGCAGTGAAGCACCGGGAATTAAGTCAATCTGATGCTCAATCCCTCGAATAGGCGGTAATCCCGGTGGCACGTCTTGTGGAAAAACGTCAGCGAACTCCTGCAAAATGTTAGTGACAGTAGGAGGCAAAGAGGAAGGCACGTCCTCGAATGAAAATAATGCCTCTTTGCACACAAAAGCATAGCAAACAGATTTGCTGAAATCTAGCTCATCAATATCAGATTTGGTGGCAAATAAACATGCACTTTTCAATTTAATTTCAGAAGCAACACTAGATGGTTTATTATTAGGCTTCATTTGTTGCTCAAATTCTTTTGCCACAATCTGATTTTCACTCTTATTCTTCTCCTGTTGTGCTTTATTAGCTCTATTAATATCATCTTTCAAAATGGAATCAGGAGTCATAGGAAGCAAAGTAATATTTTTATCCTTATGAACAAGAGTATACTGATTGTTTCTACCATGGTGTACAGAATTTTTATCAAATTGCCATGGTCTACCAAGTAATAAGGAACACGCTTGCATAGGTACCACATCACAATCAACATAATCAGCATATGTAGAGATACTAAAATGCACACGAACAGTACGTGTTACCTTAACCTTGCCGCTGTTGTTGAACCATTGGATGTAGTAAGGATGTGGATGTGGTCTTGTGGTGAGAGAAAGCTTCTCCACCATCTCCATGCTAGCCAAGTTGTTGCAGCTCCCTCCGTCTATTATGACGCGCACAGAACGTTCCTTCACAACTCCCTTGGTATGGAACAAATTGTGCCTCTGATTTTGCTCAGCTTGTGTGACCTGCACACTCAAAACACGTTGAGCAACTAAACATTCATACCTGTCAGTGTCTTCAGGCGCCATGTATTGCGTCTCATGATCAGAATCATCTCCACCATGTTCTTCACGTGTAATAAGAGCCAATGTCTCCTCATCATAGTCACTAGCGGATTCATATCCACCATCCGCGGTAGCAATCATCACACGCGGAGATTTGCATTCCCTCGCATAATGACCTCCTCCCTTACAACGACGACAAATAATATCACTTGTGTGCCCTGTTGATGCCATGGAAGAAGAAGAACGCTGTGCAGGACCCGCAGGTGCGCTCTTGGAAGATAATGGTGGTTGTGCCTGTTTTCTTGTATCACGGCTGGAGGTGGCACCGGATGGAGGTGCTGGTGCAGTTGAAGTAGAAGATGCAAGTGGTGTCCATGATGAAGGTCGGCCTGCAGAAAAGTTAGTTCGCCCCAATGCTTGTCGATCCTGCACTTCACGTTCAGCTTTACAAGCAAGATGGAATAAACGAGTGATATTAGTATACTCCTTATAGTCTAGAATGGTCTGAATCTCTCTATTTAATCCACCCAGAAAACGTGCAAGCATAGCTTCATTCTCCTCAACAATACCACATCTAATCATGCCAGTTTGTAATTCCTGATAATATTCTTCTATAGAATTTTTCCCTTGTCTTAAACGCTGCAATTTTTGAAGCAATTCACGTTGATAATATGGTGGAACCCAAAGCGTACGCATAGCAGTTTTCAAAGCAGCCCAAGTAGTTGGAATAGGATATAATCTACAATGTTCAGACCACCATACACATGCAAAACTAGTGAAAGCACAAACAGCAGCAACAACTCGTCTCTCCTCAGGATATTGTAAACATGTAAATCGTTGTTCAGTTTCTAACTCCCAAGTAAGATATATATCAGGAACATATCTACCCTCAAATGGTGGAATATTCAATTTCAGTTTAGGAATATGGACATCATCTCGTACCTGAGGTGGTGGTGCAGGCCTACCATTACGAATATATACCTGAGGTCGACCTGCTGGTGGTGGTGCTGGTGGCTGCTCGTAGATCTGATTTTGATCAACCTCATCCTCATAAGTGCCCGCATACTCATCATCCTCCTGGGTACCAGCAGCAGCAGTAGCAGGAGCCAAAGAAACACCAACAACAGTAGCAGCGGCACCAGAATTTTGTCCTGGCTCAATAGGAACACGCTGTGCTCGTCCATACTGATTCGGAAGGGGGCGTAGTTGTTGTTGTTGCAGAGGTGCGACAGGTGCAGCCGGTGGTGGAAGACGCGCAAGCAGTTCATTAAATCTGTTATCGAGCTTTGTTTCGAACGTCTTCTCAAGGCCAGTGATCTTCTCCATGGCCTCTTCAAAATTGTTCAGCACATCTTGTACCTGTTCAGTCATCATTTGCTGAAACTTATCAGGAAGCTCCTTGTTCGATAAGTTCTCCCAGTCAATCTCGTCGGCTTGTGATCCTGGCATGGTTAGCAGCAATAGAAACACACAAGAATATGATCCTACAGACTACTAAGAAGTGGTGGTGGTGTATCACAAATCCGTCAAGCAAATCTCGAATTCTTACCAGTTCTTACCCAGCAGCAGGCGGTGATCGGCAACCGTTGTAGTCAAAAACTCTCAAAGCTTGGATAGAGCGATTACCAGGGAGAGTCAAACACACGACGTAGATGTATGTGGAGCTGGGAAGGCTTATAGTATGGTAGCAAAAAGGGTCAGGAATAATCAATTCAGAGATGCAAAGTTGAATAAACGCTCAACGACGGTACTGTGCTGGTCCTAGGCTAGACTGTGCTAGAGACGCGAGCCTAGAACACAAACAAAATCACGGCGCGGCACGTAAACAAGGGAAAAGCACACTCTAAAATTTTTCTTTTCGCTCTCTTTTTTTTTTGCGCTGCTTTTTTTTTGCGAAAAAGCACTATAATGGCGAGTGTCTCAAAACTCTTCCTAGGTCAAACTGACAGGATGGGCACGAATTTTTTTTTTGACAAATTTTTTTTTTCGACTGCCCGGACCCAAAAACTGGAAACGGGTCAAAAAAAACTTCCTATAATGGCACCTATCTCAAAACACTCAGAAACACCTAAAAATAGGATAGCCAGAAATTTTTTCGAAAAATGCGTTTTCGAAAAATTTTGGGCCTAAACGGAGCGTGGCTACCCGACTCTTTTTTTTCCCGAAACCTACTCCGGCAAGGAAACACGAATCGGAATCTAGATGGATCTCGAAAACAAACCTAATATGACAAGAACTCGGATTGGTGGTGGATATATGGTGGTAGATGGCAGCGGTGGTGGTATATGACAGCTGTGGTGGTATATGGATATGGATTCGAAGCGGTGGCGGATAAGCGGTGGTGGTAGATGGCAGGGGTGATGATGATGGTGCGGCGGCAGCGTGACAACTTATGACCAGAACTCGAAACTCTAAAAGACTAGACTCTAAGACCAGCAACTAGAAACGACGATGCAACCGCAAATTCAACAAAGCAAAACCCTAAAAAGATTATGCAAAGGCTCAGATTGGTTCGGATATGTTGAACTAACCCTAATTTTTTAGTGGCTTTTTCGTGGACTGTAGGTATGAAGAACAGACTCGATCTAAACTACGAAAAACTGTAAAATCTCACCGAGCAACCTGGAAATCTGATACCACTTGATAGAGGCAAAGGTGTCCCATCTTTCGATGAGATGATGGATATCGCTTTGGTGGAAGTCGACTTTGACGATCCGACTACGAACGTGCGAGGACGTTGCGCCTTAGCAATCGCTAAACCAACTCCGAGAGGTTATTGACCACGCCGGAGCACGATCAACCTGACCACGAGGGTCTGTTTCCTGCGAGCAAACGAAGAACAAGCAAGAAACTAAGATTGCAATCTGGATATTGCGAATATAAGATGAAAGCTTTATTGATCAAGGTGGGGTTCTGTGACGCCTTTGTCTGGTCGTTGAACACAAACGAAGTACGCGAAGTTGCAGCTATGGCGAACTTTTAATCTAAACAAAACCCAAAGTCTAAACGATGCCCTAAGGGCTGTATATATGGAGGAAGAGGGGGGAATTTCGTGGCCCTTGGTGGAGGGGTCCGAAATCAACCCTATCTCTTGTTTCCCCACACATACGGATTCTAAAAATAGCCTATACTTATGTATTTCGAAATTACATGGGCCTGGCCCAATAATAAGGTGACGCAGCACCTAAAATAGCCTCGGGACGAAATTTATGAAGTGGCGTCTTGTATATTTCGTCCAAGGCTTCATGCACCCATTATGGTGGCTTCAAAGTCCTGAAATCATCACTTGTAACTCCGTTCTTGTTTCCCTTGCGCATGCCATCATCTCCATGCTTGTTCTTGCTCCAATGTTCATCCTTCTCCAAGCTAGGCCCTTCATTTGTAAGCAAAACAAATGTATCCAATTTAGGCAGCATCATATTCTCATGAACATTAGAATAATTACCAAGAAACGAAAGTACCTGGTAATTTAGTTGGCGTGCACGAGCTCTAGTAATTGGTCCAGTATGTATAGCAGCAGGGGCTGTGGGTGTAACAATTGTATTGATGTCCTCATCAGATGGTCTCCAAACCAAATATTTTGAAGTCAAGTTGTGAAAGCATAGTATAGCGACGAGACAATGCATCAGCAATAACATTTTCTTTTCCCTTCTTGTGTTTAATGACATAAGGGAAAGTCTCAATGAATTCAACCCATTTAGCATGTCTACGATTCAGTTTAGCTTGACTTTTAATATGTTTCAAAGATTCATGATCAGAATGTATAACAAATTCTTTGGGCCATAAATAATGTTGCCATGTTTCTAAAGTCCGAACAAGAGCATATAATTCTTTATCATAAGTAGAATAATTCAGACTAGGCCCACTCAATTTTTCAGAAAAGTATGCAACAGGTTTGCCATCTTGTAATAACACACCTCCTAATCCAATTCCACTAGCATCACATTCAAGCTCAAAAGTCTTATTAAAATCAGGAAGTTGGAGTAAAGGAGCATGTGTCAACTTATCTTTCAATACCGTGAAGGCTTCTTCCTGTGTGGTACCCCAAAGAAAAGGCACATCTTTCTTTGTAAGCTCATTGAGAGGTGCAGCAATGGTGCTGAAATCTCTCACAAAACGCCTATCGAATCCAGCGAGGCCAAGAAAACTCCTCACTTGTGTGACCGTTTTGGGCTGCGGCCAACTCTCAATAGCTTCAATCTTGGCTTTATCAACTTCAATTCCCTGTGGAGTAACAACATAGCCAAGAAAAGATACTCGGTCAGTGCAAAAGGTGCACTTCCCAAGGTTACCAAACAAACGTGCATCACGTAGAGCAATAAAAACAGCACGTAAATGTTCCAAATGTTCTTCCAAAGATCTGCTATAAATCAATATGTCATCAAAGTAAACTACCACAAATCGTCCAATGAAAGAACGTAAAACTTCGTTCATTAATCTCATGAAAGTACTAGGTGCATTAGTTAACCCAAAAGGCATGACTAACCACTCATATAATCCAAACTTAGTTTTAAATGCTGTTTTCCATTCATCTCCCAATTTCATACGAATTTGATGGTAGCCACTACGCAAATCAACTTTGGAGAATATTGTAGAGCCACTCAATTCATCAAGCATATCATCTAGCCTAGGAATAGGATGACGATAACGAATAGTAATATTATTAATGCCTCTACAATCAACACACATACGTGATGTACCATCCTTTTTCGGAACTAGAATAATAGGAACAGCACAAGGACTAAGGGATTCGCGTATATAACCTTTGTCGAGAAGCTCTTGTACTTGGCGCATAATCTCCTTCGTCTCCTCTGGATTGGTACGGTATGGTGCACGGTTTGGCAGTGAAGCACCGGGAATTAAGTCAATCTGATGCTCAATCCCTCGAATAGGCAGTAATCCCGGTGGCACGTCTTGTGGAAAGACGTCAGCGAACTCCTGCAAAATGTTAGTGACAGCAGGAGGCAAAGAGGAAGGCACGTCCTCGAATGAAAATAATGCCTCTTTGCACACAAAAGCATAGCAAACAGATTTGCTGAAATCTAGCTCATCAATATCAGATTTGGTGGCAAATAAACATGCACTTTTCAATTTAATTTCAGAAGCAACACTAGATGGTTTATTATTAGGCTTCATTTGTTGCTCAAATTCTTTTGCCACAATCTGATTTTCACTCTTATTCTTCTCCTGTTGTGCTTTATTAGCTCTATTAATATCATCTTTCAAAATGGAATCAGGAGTCATAGGAAGCAAAGTAATATTTTTATCCTTATGAACAAGAGTATAGTGATTGTTTCTACCATGGTGTACAGAATTTTTATCAAATTGCCATGGTCTACCAAGTAATAAGGAACATGCTTGCATAGGTACCACATCACAATCAACATAATCAGCATATGTAGTGATAGAGGCAAAGGTGTCCCGTCTTTCGATGAGATGGTGGATTTCGCTTTGGTGGAAGTCAACTTTGTCGATCCGACTACGAACGTGCGAGGACGTCGCGCCTTAGCAATCGCTAAACCAACTCCGAGAGGTTATTGACCACGCCGGAGCACGATCAACCTGACCACGAAGGTCTGTTTCCTGCGAGCAAACGAAGAACAAGCAAGAAACTAAGATTGCAATCTGGATATTGCGAATATAAGATGAAAGCTTTATTGATCAAGGTGGGGTTCTGTGACGCCTTTGTCTGGTCGTTGAACACAAACGAAGTACGCGAAGTTGCAGCTATGGCGAACTTTTAATCTAAACAAAACCCAAAGTCTAAACGATGCCCTAAGGGCTGTATATATGGAGGAAGAGGGGGGGAATTTCGTGGCCCTTGGTGGAGGGGTCCGAAATCAACCCTATCTCTTGTTTCCCCACACATACGGACTCTAAAAATAGCCTATACTTATGTATTTCGAAATTACATGGGCCTGGCCCAATAATAAGGTGACGCAGCACCTTATATAGCCTCGGGACGAAATTTATGAAGTGGCATCTTGTATATTTCGTCCAAGGCTTCATGCACCCATTATGGTGGCTTCAAAGTCCTGAAATCATCACTTGTAACTCCGTTCTTGTTCCCCTTGCGCATGCCATCATCTCCATGCTTGTTCTTGCTCCAATGTTCATCCTTCTCCAAGCTAGGCCCTTCATTTGTAAGCAAAACAAATGTATCCAATTTAGGCAGCATCATATTCTCATGAACATTAGAATCATTACCAAGAAACGAAAGTACCTAGTAATTTAGTTGGCGTGCACGAGCTCTAGTAATTGGTCTAGTATGTATAGCAGCAGGGGCTGTGGGTGTAACAATTGTATTGATGTCCTCATCAAGCGACAATGTCAAGGTGTTTGACATTCATTCTCATTTCTTGCATGTGACCTAAGCTTGCAACCAAGGACAAACATTTGATTTTGCAACCCATTTTTATGGACTGGAGCATGTGGTTTAATTTTGAATTGTGCACCTGAAATGCCTAGAAAACCAAGTTACCGTATAAAAATGTCCAAAGGAACCCTGAACAATTCCAATTTTTTTATAACACACATATAGTTGCATGTTCACTGCAGATAAAAGGTCTAGCAATTCAAACACCGTCCATTGCCGTTGTGACCCCATTCTATAATTCAAATCAAAATTAAAAATCAAGTTGATCCCACACAGTTTATTATCACCAACCGTGTGAGATGCACTACAAAATATCCTGGAGCACCATCGGTGTATAGTACGCCTATGGCTTATGCGAGAAGGTGCGTCGGCTACAATCCACAACCGTTGTGCCAAGCACACTAGCTCGCTCACCAAATATCATTCACTATTCAATCATCGCCGTTGAAAGATGGGGATGTGGACCCGCGTGGTGAGGGCAACTTCGACGGCTCACTCCGGCGAGAGCGCGGCCGCAGCCGCCATGCGCATGCTAACAAGGTGCTTGAGCGCAGCTGCAATCTGCGACCGGGCGACCATGGTAGCCCAAACAGCTGCTGTTGCTTCTCAGGTGGTGGTAGCAACATCTGCCTCGGGGATAGCAGCTGGCGAGAGGGGCGCATCAGCTGCCCGTTCCACAGCGGCGGCCTTAGCCCTGACGGAGGCCGCCCACGGCCATATCGAGGCCGCCCACGCCCAGCTCGTGGCGATCACCGCACAAATCGAACGAAGCTTCTCCGACAATGGTCGGCAACCCACGACCGAAGAGTTGGCAATTGCCGAGAGCGTTCGAGTAGCCGTCCGTTCCTCCTCCGCATACCTTGCGACGACATAGCCCGTCCAAGCCCAGATCGCGAACGCCCACGCCCAGCTCGTGGCGTCCTTTTCCAAAGAGATGGCAGACACATATGGTGAGATGCTTGCCTAATATGGTGCGATGGATGCCATGGAGCTCCTTCCCAGGAGATCGTCGAGCGCGAGCTGGACAAGGAGAAAGCGGCAGAGATCGACGAGCACCAGCCGTAGTAGTACTCTTTGTTTTGTTTAATTAAGAATGTTGGTCTTTAATTTGTTAGAGTAATGTTTAGGCCAGCTATCTCTATTTAATTACTGAACTTGCTCGATTAAGAAGTGTGGGCGCTGTAGTCACCTTTGTGTACCCAAATTATGCAATGACATGGATGAGCACTGTAACCATGGAAATTGGAACCAAAATTTTTGACGTTCAAACTCATCGCACACGGGTTAAGCTATCTGAACCGTTTGTGATGTTCACATATCGTACACAGTTCTGAATAAGGGACCGTGTCTGATGAAACTTTGCGCGCCAGTTTTTCACTGAAGCGATTCCAAATTTTCGGCTTCCACGGAAATATCTACCTCCCCGCCCCTCCCCCTTACCAAAAGCCACATTTCCCCTATTTCCGCCTTCCTTTCCAAGTTGAAACCTTCACTCCTTGCTTGCAGTGCCGCCTCCTCGCCGTCGACCCTCCTTCATGCTGCTCGCCTCACCTATCCAGGCAGGTAATCCACACCCGAACCCTGTCGTCCTCCTCCTTCCACATCCCACATGCCCCTACAGCCGGCGCGAGCGCGACACCTTCCACCCAAATGACCGACTCCTCCACCAAATAAGCGCCGTCCTAAGCCATGGTGCACGCAATATAGCCAGGATCTCAAGGAGCATTTGGCAGCGGAGAAGCAAATTGTGGCCGCACGTGCGAATGAGTTCGTGATGGCTACCATTCGTGCCGACCCCCAGATCTTGAAGGAGCACCTTGCCATTTGCTAGCTACGCCGATTAAGCATGCTCGATTTACCCGTTGCGTGTGCTGCTCCTGCCTTTCCTTAACAAATTCTAGTGAATTGTGCTATCTAATTTTACCATGCAATATGTTGCTCCTGTGTATATGTTCTATATGTCGTGAAGTGTCGTGCTCACTTATTAACTGTTTGGTTAATTAGTTGTTGTCTTCAGGTAACTTGGTTCAATTCTGCAAATGTGATGTTCAATTCTTCAGGCTGCAATTTTGTATTGTCTTCCATGTGAGAAATAAATCGAATTTATCTTTACAAAATACATGAGAAACATATACAATTGCTCTATTTCCAGGTTGTCAAGCATGCTTGGTTTTGTTATACATTGTGCAATGTGGTGCTCAGTTAACATTTGGTTCATTTGTGTTGTGGTGTTTGGTTAACTGTTTGGTTCAATCCTGCAATGCGATGTTCAATAGTTGTGGGTGCATTCTGTTATTGTATACCATGTGAGAAGTAAATCAAATTTGGTTGTACTAAATACATGAGAAGCAAATACAATTGCTATATTTCCAAGTTGTCAAGCACGCTTGGTTTGGTTATACATTGTGCAATGTGTTGCTTAGTTAACGTTTGGTTCATTTGTGTTGAGGGTGTTTAGTTAACTGTTTGGTTCAATTCTGCAATGCGATGTTCAATAATTGTGGGTGCATTCTGTTATTGTATACCATGTGAGAAGTAAATCTAATTTGGCTGTACTAAATACATGAAAAACAAATACAATTGCTATATTTCCAAGTTGTTAAGCATGCTTGGTTCGGTTAACTATCTGATCTTCTATTAGGAGTATGTTATATTGTGCAATGTGGTGCTCAGTTAATGTTTGGTTCACTTGTTGTGGTGTTTAGTTAACAGCTTGGTTCAGTTCTGCAATGCGATGTCCAATTATCATGGTTTGAATTTTGTATTGTTGTGCATGTGAGGAATAAACCAAATTTGGCTACACATAATACATGAGAAACATATACAAGTGCTATATTTCCTAGTTCTTGATCTTACTTGGTTTGCATAAATGGGTTTTCCATGTGACTTGAATTAATCTGATGAATCTGCAATGTGCTTATTTTTCATCAACATATTTTACTGATAGCATGCGAACCCTTACTTAACCTGATGACTAACTACCTTATATGTGTTGCAGGGAAGCAATATAATGGGAATCACTAAGGTTTACAATCGAGGTTAGCACGTGCATGGTCGGTTGTCTAATAGCACATTATCGTGCAATTGCAGGAACCATTCTAATACTTAGATTTTTAACAATTTGGTCTTGCACATGTAGGTCCTACTGTCAGAGGTTTTGACCCACTGTTTGACCCTTTTTGCATATGGGGAAATGAGTTGTCCACGAATATCAATCATGTCAAGAAACTCAGAAAGATTGTTAGGATAAAGAAATTGGTGACAAAAAACAACAAGATCTTTGTCTACACAATGAACAAGGCATAAGTTCACTACAAGATGGTACTAACTATTATACCTTGCCTTTTTTTATTCCTTTGCCCCATTTCCAATATAGAGAAGATATTTATGCACATCCTTGTTTTTAGGCCTTTCCAAAGCAGTTCACTGAGGATTACCTCTCAAACCACCTCTATGGTCAGGAGGCGAGAAAGGTTTTCATACAACACCCACGGTTCAATATTGAAGTGTTCCTGAAGAGGACGAAGGATGGACGGTCAATCATCCACATGCACTGGCCTAAAGTTGCAAAGATCTTCAACATGAATGAAGGTTCAATATTCGCCTTCCGCTTCAGCAGTTTTCCCGATGAGATGCATCTGTCTATGTACCATCTATAATTCTAATTTCGAAAGGTCATGTGAAACTTGGTGTTGGTGCAGTTGTGTAATGGGGTAGCTGAGTGCTGAAGCTATCATGTTGTACTGTGATGTATTTCAATTATGAAATTCTGCTTCCTTAATATGGGAATGAAATATATTATGTGTTTAATATGAATGTAAATTAGATTAATAAATGGATTATTAATAATAGGGCAATTAGCCTGCTAATGGCGAATTAGCTTGCTAATTGTTTTTTGCTATTGCAAATGGTTATTGAGAAAATACCATGGGCGATGACCTAAGGCAACACACACAATTTCTAGGAATAAACCGTGTTGGATCGATGAACAATCACACACGACATTCTCTTCAAAATTGTTTGTGTTAGGCCACCTTGCGCAAACGTTTACCGCATAAAAACTGTGTGTGATGGATAGCCTTTGCCACACAGTTTCTTCTACGCACCGTGTGTGATGCATTCAATAACGCAAACGATAATTTTTTTAATATTGTGTGCGATGGGAACACCATCACAAACGATTTAACGGGGAAAATTGTGTGTGATGTACCTACAAACGAAAACATTTTTCCTTGGAACGACTGTGTGGGATGTATATACGAACGGAAACGTTTCGCGGGGATTGACTGTGTGGGATGTACTTACGACCGGAAATGATTTCGCCTGTATAACTGTATTTTTAGCACTACTGTACGTATAACTATATTTGGTCGCTCACCGGTCGCACACGACCTCATTTTGCCGAGCGTGTGTGCCAGGAGGGCATATCCCCGACGGTTTCTGGGTTGTGTGGGAAGGACCCCCTAATAGCCCACACTCACTAGGCGATGGTTCCAAATGCCGTCGCGGAAAGGGGTTTTAAACCGTTTGTATAACACCGACGCATACCAGTGTAGCCTATCAAAGACTAGCATCTTCAGGCAGCTCCAAGCATCTTGCACCAATCAGAAGAGTATAGAATAGCAGTTTATATTTAACAAACATGTTGTAGAAATAACGCCCACAGATCCTTCCCCGACTCCCTGCGAGAAAGTAATCTCGGAGCCACTTATCCACTACATGCCTCACATTCAATATCTAGTTCTAGTTGTATCGATCGGGATACAACTCCGAGCGTCCATTACCATGGACCAGGCTATTCGAATAGATAATACTTCCTTGCAGGGGTGCACCAACTTACCCAACACGCTCGATCAGCTCCAGCCAGACACACCATCAGGTCATGACCGGCCTCGGTCGATCAACACACCGCAGTCCTACCTAGGCCCAACAGAGGTATCACCCTCGACACTCGATAATAACCCAGTAGTGTTGTACAACAAAGGGGGTGATGTGCGGTGTCGGTGTTGGGGATTGTTGCAGAAATTAAATTTTTTTACACATCACCAAGATCAATCTATGGAGAGACTAGCAACGAGAGAGAGGGGAGTGCATCTTCATACCCTTGAAGATCGTGATGCGGAAGCGTTACAAGAACGCGGATGAGGGAGTCGTACTCGCGGCGGTTCAAATCGCGGAAGATCCGATCTAACACCGAACGGACGGCGCCTCCGCGTTCAACACACGTACAGCCCAGGGACGTCTCCTCCTTCTTGATCCAGCAAGGGGAGAGGAGAAGTTGAGGGAGAGCTCTGGCAGCACGACGACGTGGTGGTGGAGCTTGCAGTTCTCCGGCAGGGCTTCGCCAAGCACTACTAAGGAGGAGGTGGAGTTGGAGAGGGGGAGGGCTGCGCCAGGGGCAAGCGGTGAAGCTCCCATGCGCCTCCCCATTATATATAGGGGTGGAGGGGCTGGTTTCTTGCCCTCCAAGTCCATTGGGGCGCAGAGGTGGGAGGAAAGAAATCCCATCATTTCCTTCCCCACCGATTGTTATCCCCCTTTTTAGGGATCTTAATCTTATCCCTTCGGAATATGATCTTATTCCTTCTAAGGGGGGATCTTGGTGCGCCTTGACCAGGGGTGTGGGGCCTTGCCCCCACTACCCACGTTAATGTGGGTCCCCCATGTAGGTGGGCCCCACTTCATAACCTTCTAGAACCTTCCTGGTACAATACGGAAAAATCCTGAACATTTTCCGGTGGCCAAAATAGGACTTCCCATATATAAATCTTTACCTCCGGACCATTCCGGAACTCCTCGTGACATCCGGGATCTCATCCGGGACTCCGAACAACATTCGGCAACTGCACACTAATTCCCATAACAACTCTAACGTCACCGAACCTTAAGTGTGTAGACCCTACGGGTTCGGGAATCATGCAGACATGACCGAGACAGCTCTCTGGCCAATAACCAACAGCGGGATCTGGATACCCATGTTGGCTCCCACATGTTCCACGATGATCTCATTGGATGAACCATGATGTCAAGGATTCAAGCAATCCCGTATACAATTCGCTTTGTCAATCGATACGCTACTTGCCTGTAACACCCTCAGTGTCATGCTACAGTAATCCCCTGTTAATGGTGCCAGGTCACCATGCTTACTGAGCTAATTATCACTTGATGAAAAATCAAAGTCAAATTCAAATTCAAATTATGAGGGGAATTCAAAATTTCTCAAACATGAAAACAAAAATGTTCATCATGTGCCAAATATTCCACAACTAATATTGGTGGTGAACCAACATTTTTGCAAAGGGTTTAAATGGCCTAAACTACTTAAAACAGTGACCTAAGCAATAAATGAAATGCCCTTTTTAATTTATAAAGTTGGCAACTATTCCAAAAGCCTCCCAACCTTTTTGAGGCAGTGCACTTTAATTCTTTGAAATTTTTTTGGCCAGTGGCATAATTTTGCAAAGTCAATTGTGGCTAAAAGAAAATGCAAAAGCTGCTGGAAAAGAAAAAGAAAAACAACAAAAAGAAAAAAAAGAAAAGGGGAAGTAGAGGGGAGAGAGAGGCTCTCTGCCTCACTCAGGCTTCGGCCCACCCGAGCCAGCTGGCCCAATAGGCCGGCCCACACCCCCCTTGGCCGTCGCTCTCCCCCTTCCCCTGTTCAACCGACCGACGCCGCGCGCCCGCGTGTCGCCGCCGGACTACCTCGCCATCGACGGGAGGGGATAAGGCCGCCCCGAGGCCTTGGCCCCCTCGCCTCCCACTTGCCCACTTGCCCCCTTTCTCTCTCTCTTCTCTCGCCCACGCGCTCGCTCCGCCCCTCCTCTCCTCCAGATCCGCGGCCCGAGCGCAGTCGCCGCCGCCCTCCGTCGTTGTCGCGGCCACCGGCGGCCCCGCGCCCGCTGACCTCGACGGTGAGCTCTGCCGTCGTCCTCTCCATCGACCGGTGGCCTCAGCTGGAGTTGGGGAGCACTGAAGCGTCGGATCCCTTTCATCCACGTCTCCGGTCGTCGCCGCCCTTCTTCGTCTCCGGCGCCGTCTCTACTGCTACTAAGCCTCCGAGGGCCACCGTGCGTGCCGCAAGGTGATCCCCTTTTCCTCCCCCCTCTCTTTTGCTACCGTACGCGCCCAGAACAGCTGGGCCCACCATGGCCAAGCCGAGCTCCGCCGACGAGCTCATTGCCGTCGTTGTGACCGTCGACAGGCTCGCCTGAGCTCACAGTTGTGCTCCTGGGGTACCCAGGAGCCCAACACGCACGCGCACGCTCCCTCCCGTGCCTCCTAGCATCGTCCCCGATGAGCTCCGGAATGCATCGCCGCGGAGCTCGCCGCCGACGAGGCTCCGATGACCTTTTGGTCACGGGCTCAAGCCCGTTGGACTCGCCGCACCACGGGGATCCTCCCCAGCCTTTCCTTTCGTTCCATAGCACGCTGCTTCGCCTTCGCCATCACACGCCCAAAGCTCGTCGCCGCCTTTCTCGTCGCCGGCGATGCTCCGGTCGTCCCCGACGTCGGTCGTCGTCACCATCGTGTGCGCGGCGCCGGGCCGCGCCCTTAGGTCCAAGCCGTAGGTCCGGAGGCCCCGTGTATCGCGGCCTCGGCTAACTCCGGCGAGGCGCCACCATCGCCTTGGTCGCCGGAGCCCTCCCCGGCGCAGCCGCCAACATGGATGCGTGGGCCCCATCACCTGAGTCACTGACGCTGGGCCCAGCGGGTCCAAGTTGACTGGGTTGACCCAGTCAACTGCTGACGGGGCAGCCCAGAGACGCTGACATACGGGCCCAACCGCGTAATTAGTTTAACCAACGTTTTATTAATTAAAACCTAATTAGTTGCATTTTAGAGACTGACATGTGGGGCCCAACTGCTAACTAACACCTGTTCAATTAAGATAACCCCACTGTTAGCCCTCTCTCTATGACATGTGGGACCCGCTGGTCAGTTTGACCAGTCAGTGGGTCTGTTGACCTGCTGATGTCATGCTGACACTCTGCTGGCGTCATATTTCATTTTCTGTTAATTTAAATAATTCCAGAAAATGGTTTAATCTTTGAAAATTCACAGAAAATAAACCGTAACTCGGATGAAAATGTTTTCTACATGAAAGTTGCTCAGGAAAATGTGACGAATCCGGATACGCGGTCCGTTTACCTGTCAGATACCTCTAACTATATGAACATGGAACATTCCCCCTCCGGTCATCTGTCTGACACAGCTCCGGAACCGAGCAAACATTCCCGGTTGAATTCCCCCTTCACCTTTATCGTGTAGCCATACGTCAGGTCACACCTGGCACATCATTTTGCCACGTTATGCTTTGTGATGCTATGTTTGCTTTATATTTACTGTTTCTTCCCCCTCTTCTCTCTGATAGACCCCGAGACCGATGCTGCCCCTGTGATCGACTACGTCGACGATGACCCCTCCTTGCCAGAGCAACCAGGCAAGCCCGCCCCTTTGATCATCCCGATATCGCCCATTCCAGTCTCTTATGCTTGCATTAGATTTTACTATTGTTATTGATTGCTCCTATTATGAGGCATAGCCTGCTTTTGTACCAGCTTATTGTTACCTTACCTGCTTATCCTAAACTGCTTAGTATAGGTTGGTAGCCGAGCCATCAGTGACCCCCCACCTTATCCTTGTTGCCCCTGCTTCATCATTGAAGACCCGATCAACGGGATCGAAGACCAGGCCCCGGCACCGCACATCACTTTCCCCTTAGTTGCTCGACACTACTGGGTTACTATCGAGTGCCGAGGGTGAGACCTCTACAACACTTCTGATATTAACCCTGTAGTGTAGCTATTCGGTCGTGGTCATCGAGGGTGATTTCCTCTTTAACCACTTCTGATACGACTCTGTCGTGCAACCACTCAAGTGTGAACCTCGAGGGTGGTCCCTTTTACGTTCACCTTGATGATTACATCGAGTAGAATTCACCGGGGGTGATTCCTCGGGTTTTCCCCTTGATGTTTGTGATAGAGGCAAAGGTGTCCCGTCTTTCGATGAGATGATGGGTATCGCTTTGGTGGCAGTCGACTTTGACGATCCGACTACGAACGTGCGAGGACGTCGCGCCTTAGCAATCGCTAAACCAACTCCGAGAGGTTATTGACCACGCCGGAGCACGATCAACCTAACCACGAGGGTCTGTTTCCTGCGAGCAAACGAAGAACAAGCAAGAAACTGAGATTGCAATCTGGATATTGCGAATATAAGATGAAAGCTTTATTGATCAAGGTGGGGTTCTGTGACGCCTTTGTCTGGTCGTTGAACACAAACGAAGTACGCGAAGTTGCAGCTATGGCGAACTTTTAATCTAAACAAAACCCAAAGTCTAAACGATGCCCTAAAGGCTGTATATATGGAGGAAGAGGGGGGAATTTCGTGGCCCTTGGTGGAGGGGTCCGAAATCAACCCTATCTCTTGTTTCCCCACACATACGGACTCTAAAAATAGCCTATACTTATGTATTTCGAAATTACATGGGCCTGGCCCAATAATAAGGTGACGCAGCACCTAAAATAGCCTCGGGACGAAATTTATGAAGTGGCATCTTGTATATTTCGTCCAAGGCTTCATGCACCCATTATGGTGGCTTCAAAGTCCTGAAATCATCACTTGTAACTCCGTTCTTGTTCCCCTTGCGCATGCCATCATCTCCATGCTTGTTCTTGCTCCAATGTTCATCCTTCTCCAAGCTAGGCCCTTCATTTGTAAGCAAAACAAATGTATCCAATTTAGGCAGCATCATATTCTCATGAACATTAGAATCATTACCAAGAAACGAAAGTACCTGGTAATTTAGTTGGCGTGCACGAGCTCTAGTAATTGGTCCAGTATGTATAGCAGCAGGGGCTGTGGGTGTAACAATTGTATTGATGTCCTCATCAGAAGTTGATAAAGACAAGATTGAAGCTATTGAGAGTTGGCCGCAACCCAAAACGGTCACACAAGTGAGGAGTTTTCTTGGCCTCGCTGGATTCTATAGGCATTTTGTGAGAGATTTCAGCACCATTGCTGCACCTCTCAATGAGCTTACAAAGAAAGATGTGCCTTTTCTTTGGGGTACCGCACAGGAAGAAGCCTTCACGGTATTGAAAGATAAGTTGACACATGCTCCTTTACTCCAACTTCCTGATTTTAATAAGACTTTTGAGCTTGAATGTGATGCTAGTGGAATTGGATTAGGAGGTGTGTTATTACAAGATGGCAAACCTGTTGCATACTTTTCTGAAAAATTGAGTGGGCCTAGTCTGAATTATTCTACTTATGATAAAGAATTATATGCTCTTGTTCGGACTTTAGAAACATGGCAACATTATTTATGGCCCAAAGAATTTGTTATACATTCTGATCATGAATCTTTGGAACATATTAAAAGTCAAGCTAAACTGAATCGTAGACATGCTAAATGGGTTGAATTCATTGAGACTTTCCCTTATGTCATTAAACACAAGAAGGGAAAAGAAAATGTTATTGCTGATGCATTGTCTCGTCGCTATACAATGCTTTCACAACTTGACTTCAAAATATTTGGTTTGGAGACCATCAAAGATCAATATGTGCATGATGCTGATTTTAAAGATGTAATGCAGAATTGTAAAGAAGGAAGAATGTGGAACAAGTTTGTTGTTAACGATGGATTTGTGTTTCGTGCTAACAAGCTATGCATTCCAGCTAGCTCCGTTCGTCTTTTGTTGTTGCAGGAGGCGCATGGAGGAGGATTAATGGGACACTTTGGCGTGAAGAAGACGGAGGACGTACTTGCTACACATTTCTTTTGGCCAAAGATGAGACGGGATGTTGAGCGTTTTATGGCTCGCTGCACTACATGTCAAAAAGCTAAGTCACGACTCAATCCTCATGGTTTATATATGCCTTTGCCTGTACCTAGTGTTCCTTGGGAGGATATATCTATGGACTTTGTTTTAGGTTTACCTCGAACAAAGAAGGGGAGGGATAGCATATTTGTTGTCGTGGATAGATTCTCGAAAATGGCACACTTTATACCATGTCATAAAAGCGATGATGCTGTTAATGTTGCTGATTTGTTCTTTCGTGAAATTATTCGCTTGCATGGTGTGCCAAATACTATTGTTTCAGATCGTGATACTAAATTTCTTAGCCACTTTTGGAGATGTTTATGGGCTAAGTTGGGGACTAAACTGCTTTTTAGTACTACTTGTCACCCCCAAACTGATGGACAAACTGAAGTAGTCAATAGAACGTTGTCTACTATGCTTAGGGCTGTTTTGAAGAATAATAAGAAAATGTGGGAGGAATGCTTGCCTCATATTGAATTTGCTTATAATTGTTCATTGCATTCTACTACTAAGATGTGCCCTTTTTAAGTTGTGTATGGTTTCCTACCTCATGCACCTATTTATTTGTTGCCTCTTCCATCTTCGGAGAAGGTTAATTTTGATGCTAAACAACGTGCTGAATTGATTTTAAAAATGCATGAGTTAACTAAGGAAAACATTGAGCGCATGAATGCTAAATATAAACTTGCTGGAGATAAGGGTAGAAAACATGTTGTGTTTGCACCTGGAGATCTTGTTTGGTTACATTTGCGTAAGGATAGATTTCCTGATTTGCGCAAATCAAAGTTAATGCCACGTGCTGATGGTCCCTTTAAGGTGTTAGAGAAAATAAATGATAATGCATATAAACTTGAGCTGCCTGCAGATTTTGGGGTTAGTCCCACTTTTAACATTGCAGATTTGAAGCCTTATTTGGGTGAGGAAGATGAACTTCCGTCGAGGACGACTTCATTTCGAGAAGGGGAGGATGATGAGGACATCAATACAATTGTTACACCCACAGCCCCTGTGATAGAGGCAAAGGTGTCCCGTCTTTCGATGAGATGGTGGATTTCGCTTTGGTGGAAGTCGACTTTGACGATCCGACTACGAACGTGCGAGGACGTCGCGCCTTAGCAATCGCTAAACCAACTCCGAGAGGTTATTGACCACGCCGGAGCACGATCAACCTGACCACGAGGGTCTGTTTCCTGCGAGCAAACGAAGAACAAGCAAGAAACTAAGATTGCAATCTGGATATTGCGAATATAAGATGAAAGCTTTATTGATCAAGGTGGGGTTCTGTGACGCCTTTGTCTGGTCGTTGAACACAAACGAAGTACGCGAAGTTGCAGCTATGGCGAACTTTTAATCTAAACAAAACCCAAAGTCTAAACGATGCCCTAAGGGCTGTATATATGGAGGAAGAGGGGAGAATTTCGTGGCCCTTGGTGGAGGGGTCCGAAATCAACCCTATCTCTTGTTTCCCCACACATACGGACTCTAAAAATAGCCTATACTTATGTATTTCGAAATTACATGGGCCTGGCCCAATAATAAGGTGACGCAGCACCTAAAATAGCCTCGGGACGAAATTTATGAAGTGGCATCTTGTATATTTCGTCCAAGGCTTCATGCACCCATTATGGTGGCTGCAAAGTCCTGAAATCATCACTTGTAACTCCGTTCTTGTTCCCCTTGCGCATGCCATCATCTCCATGCTTGTTCTTGCTCCAATGTTCATCCTTCTCCAAGCTAGGCCCTTCATTTGTAAGCAAAACAAATGTATCCAATTTAGCAGCATCATATTCTCATGAACATTAGAATCATTACCAAGAAACGAAAGTACCTGGTAATTTAGTTGGCGTGCACGAGCTCTAGTAATTGGTCCAGTATGTATAGCAGCAGGGCCTGTGGGTGTAACAATGGTATTGATGTCCTCATCATCCTCCCCTTCTTGAAATGAAGTCGTCCTCGACGGAAACTCATCTTCCTCACCCAAATAAGGCTTCAAATCTGCAATGTTAAAAGTGGGACTAACCCCAAAATCTGCAGGCAGCTCAAGTTTATATGCATTATCATTTATTTTCTCTAACACCTTAAAGGGACCATCAGCCCGTGGCATGAGCTTTGATTTGCGCAAATCAGGAAATCTATCCTTACGCAAATGTAACCAAACAAGATCTCCAGGTGCAAACACAACATGTTTTCTACCCTTATCTCCAGCAAGTTTATATTTGGCATTCATACGCTCAATGTTTTCCTTAGTTAACTCATGCATTTTTAAAATCAATTCAGCACGTTGTTTAGCATCAAAATTAACCTTCTCCGAAGATGGAAGAGGCAACAAATCAATAGGTGCCCGAGGTAGGAAACCATACACAACTTCAAAAGGGCACACCTTAGTAGTAGAATGCAATGAACGATTATAAGCAAATTCAATATGAGGCAAGCATTCCTCCCACATTTTCTTATTACTCTTCAAAACAGCCCTAAGCATAGTAGACAATGTTCTATTGACTACTTCAGTTTGGCCATCAGTTTGGGGGTGACAAGTAGTACTAAAAAGCAGTTTAGTCCCCAACTTAGCCCATAACATCTCCAAAAGTGGCTAAGAAATTTAGTATCACGATCTGAAACAATAGTATTTGGCACACCATGCAAGCGAATAATTTCACGAAAGAACAAATCAGCAACATTAACAGCATCATCGCTTTTATGACATGGTATAAAGTGTGCCATTTTGGAGAATCTATCCACGACAACAAATATGCTATCCCTCCCCTTCTTTGTTCGAGGTAAACCTAAAACAAAGTCCATAGATATATCCTCCCAAGGAACACTAGGTACAGGCAAAGGCATATATAAACCATGAGGATTGAGTCGTGACTTAGCTTTTTGACATGTAGTGCAGCGAGCAATAAAACGCTCAACATCCCGCCTCATCTTTGGCCAAAAGAAATGTGTAGCAAGTACGTCCTCCGTCTTCTTCACGCCAAAGTGTCCCATTAATCCTCCTCCATGCGCCTCCTGCAACAACAAAAGACGAACGGAGCTAGCTGGAATGCATAGCTTGTTAGCACGAAACACAAATCCATCGTTAACGACAAACTTGTTCCACATTCTTCCTTCTTTGCAATTCTGCATTACATCTTTATAATCAGCATCATGCACATATTGATCTTTGATGGTCGCCAAACCAAATATTTTGAAGTCAAGTTGTGAAAGCATAGTATAGCGACGAGACAATGCATCAGCAATAACATTTTCTTTTCCCTTCTTGTGTTTAATGACATAAGGGAAAGTCTCAATGAATTCAACCCATTTAGCATGTCTACGATTCAGTTTAGCTTGACTTTTAATATGTTTCAAAGATTCATGATCAGAATGTATAACAAATTCTTTGGGCCATAAATAATGTTGCCATGTTTCTAAAGTCCGAACAAGAGCATATAATTCTTTATCATAAGTAGAATAATTCAGACTAGGCCTACTCAATTTTTCAGAAAAGTATGCAACAGGTTTGCCATCTTGTAATAACACACCTCCTAATCCAATTCCACTAGCATCACATTCAAGCTCAAAAGTCTTATTAAAATCAGGAAGTTGGAGTAAAGGAGCATGTGTCAACTTATCTTTCAATACCGAGAAGGCTTCTTCCTGTGCGGTACCCCAAAGAAAAGGCACATCTTTCTTTGTAAGCTCATTGAGAGGTGCAGCAATGGTGCTGAAATCTCTCACAAAACGCCTATAGAATCCAGCGAGGCCAAGAAAACTCCTCACGTGTGTGACCGTTTTGGGCTGCGGCCAACTCTCAATAGCTTCAACCTTGGCTTTATCAACTTCAATTCCCTGTGGAGTAAAAACATCGCCAAGAAAAGATACTCGGTCGGTGCAAAAGGTGCATTTCCCAAGGTTACCAAACAAACGTGCATCACGTAAAGCAATAAAAACAGCACGTAAATGTTCCAAATGTTCTTCCAAAGATCTGCTATAAATCAATATGTCATCAAAGTAAACTACCACAAATCGTCCAATGAAAACACGTAAAACTTCGTTCATTAATCTCATGAAAGTACTAGGTGCATTAGTTAACCCAAAAGGCATGACTAACCAATCATATAACCCAAACTTAGTTTTAAATGCTGTTTTCCATTCATCTCCCAATTTCATACGAATTTGATGGTAGCCACTACGCAAATCAACTTTGGAGAATATTGTAGAGCCACTCAATTCATCAAGCATATCATCTAGCCTAGGAATAGGATGACGATAACGAATAGTAATATTATTAATGCCTCTACAATCAACACACATACGTGATGTACCATCCTTTTTCGGCACTAGAATAATAGGAACAGCACAAGGACTAAGGGATTCGCGTATATAACCTTTGTCGAGAAGCTCTTGTACTTGACGCATAATCTCCTTCGTCTCCTCTGGATTGGTACGGTATGGTGCACGGTTTGGCAGTGAAGCACCGGGAATTAAGTCAATCTGATGCTCAATCCCTCGAATAGGCGGTAATCCCGGTGGCACGTCTTGTGGAAAGACGTCAGCGAAGTCCTGCAAAATGTTAGTGACAGCAGGAGGCAAAGAGGAAGGCACGTCCTCGAATGAAAATAATGCCTCTTTGCACACAAAAGCATAGCAAACAGATTTGCTGAAATCTAGCTCATCAATATCAGATTTGGTGGCAAATAAACATGCACTTTTCAATTTAATTTCAGAAGCAACACTAGATGGTTTATTATTAGGCTTCATTTGTTGCTCAAATTCTATTGCCACAATCTGATTTTCACTCTTATTCTTCTCTTGTTGTGCTTTATTAGCTCTATGAATATCATCTTTCAAAATAGAATCAGGAGTCATAGGAAGCAAAGTAATATTTTTATCCTTATGAACAAGAGTATACTGATTGTTTCTACCATGGTGTACAGAATTTTTATCAAATTGCCATGGTCTACCAAGTAATAAGGAACATGCTTGCATAGGTACCACATCACAATCAACATAATCAGCATATGTAGATATACTAAAATGCACACGAACAGTACGTGTTACCTTAACCTTGCCGTTGTTGTTGAACCATTGGATGTAGTAAGGATGTGGATGTGGTCTTGTGGTGAGAGAAAGCTTCTCCACCATCTCCATGCTAGCCAAGTTGTTGCAGCTCCCTCCATCTATGATGACGCGCACAGAACATTCTTTCACAACTCCCTTGGTATGGAACAAATTGTGCCTCTGATTTTGCTCAGCTTGTGTGACCTGCACACTCAAAACACGTTGAGCAACTAAACATTCATACCTGTCAGCGTCTTCAGGAGCCATGTATTGCGTCTCATGATCAGAATCATCTCCACCATGTTCTTCACGTGTAATAAGAGCCAAAGTCTCCTCATCATAGTCACTAGCGGACTCATATCCACCATCCGCGGTAGCAATCATCACACGCGGAGATTTGCATTCTCTCGCATAATGACCTCCTCCCTTACAACGACGACAAATAATATCACTTGTGTGCCCTGTTGATGCCATGGAAGAAGAAGAACTCCGTGCAGGCCCAGCAGGTGCGCTCTTGGCAGATAATGGTGGTTGTGCCTGTTTTCTTGTATCACGACTGGAGGAGGCACCTAATTGAGGTGCTGGTGCAGTTGAAGTAGAAGACGCACGCGGTGTCCATGATGAAGGTCGGCCTGCAGAAAAGTTAGTTCGCGCCAATGCTTGTCGATCCTGCACTTCACGTTCAGCTTTACAAGCAAGATGGAATAAACGAGTGATATTAGTATACTCCTTATAGTCTAGAATGGTCTGAATCTCTCTATTTAATCCACCCAGAAAACGTGCAAGCATAGCTTCATTCTCCTCAACAATACCACATCTAATCATGCCAGTTTGTAATTCCTGATAATATTCTTCTACAGAATTTTTTCCTTGTCTTAAGCGCTGTAATTTTTGAAGCAATTCACGTTGATAATATGGTGGAACCCAACGAGTACGCATAGCAGTTTTCAAAGCAGCCCAAGTAGCGGGAATAGGATATAATCTACAATGTTCAGACCACCATACACATGCAAAACTAATGAAAGCACAAACAGCAGCAGCAACCCGTCTCTCCTCGGGATATTGTAAACATGTAAAACGTTGTTCAGTTTCTAACTCCCAAGTAAGATATATATCAGGAACATATCTACCCTCAAATGGTGGAATATTCAATTTCAGTTTAGGAATATGGACATCATCTCGTACCTGAGGTGGTGGTGCGGGCCTACCATTACGAATATATACCTGAGGTCGACCTGGTGGTGGTGGTGCTGGTGGCTGCACGTAGTTTGGATTTTGATCAACCTCATCCTCATAATCTCCCACATAATCATCATCCTCCTGGGTATCAGCAGCAGCAGTAGCAGGAGCCAAAGAAGCACCAACAGCAGTAGCAGCGGCACCAGAATGTTGTCCTGGCTCAATAGGAACACGCTGTGCTCGTCCATACTGATTCGGAAGGGGGCGTAGTTGTTGTTGTTGCAGAGGTGCGACAGGTGCAGCCGGTGGTGGAAGACGCGCAAGCAGTTCATTAAATCTGTTATCGAGCTTTGTTTCGAACGTCTTCTCAAGGCCAGTAATCTTCTCCATGGCCTCTTCAAAATTATTCAGCACATCTTGCACCTGTTCAGTCATCATGTGCTGAAACTTATCATGAAGCTCCTTGTTTGATAAATTCTCCCAGTCAATCTCGTCGGCTTGTGATCCTAGCATGGTTAGCAGCAATAGAAACACACAAGAATATGATCCTACAGACTACGAACAAGTGGTGGTGGTGGGTGTCACAAATCCGTCAAGCAAACCTCAAATTCTTACCAGTTCTTACCCAGCAGAAGGTGGTGATCGGCAACCGTTGTAGTCAAAACTCTCAAAGCTTGGATAGAGCGATTACCAGGGAGAGTCAAACGCACGACGTAGATGTATGTGGAGCTGGGAAGGCTTATAATATGGTAGCAAAAAGGGTCAGCAATAATCAATTCAGAGATGCAAAGTTGAATAAACGCTCAACGACGGTACTGTGCTGGTCCTAGGCTAGACTGTGCTAGAGACGCGAGCCTAGAACACCAACAAAATCACGGCGCGACACGTAAACAAGGGAAAAGCACACTCTGAAATTTTTTTTTCGCTCTTTTTTTTTGCGCTCTTTCTTTTTTGCGCTGCTTTTTTTTGCGAAAAATCACTATAATGGCGAGTGTCTCAAAACTCTTTCTAGCTCAAACGGACAGGATGGGCACGAAATTTTTTCGACCAATTTTTTTTTCGACTGCCCGGACCCAAAAACTGGAAACGGGTCAAAAAAAACTTCCTATAATGGCACCTGTCTCAAAACACTCAGAAACACCTAAAAATAGGATAGCCAGAATTTTTTTCGAAAAATGCGTTTTCGAAAAATTTTGGGCCTAAACGGAGCGTGGCTACCCGACTCTTTTTTTTTCCCGAAACCTA
Organism: Triticum aestivum; assembly: GCF_018294505.1. Lineage (NCBI taxonomy): Eukaryota > Viridiplantae > Streptophyta > Magnoliopsida > Poales > Poaceae > Triticum > Triticum aestivum. The sequence goes on from NC_057810.1 coordinate 331,253,392, forward strand.
CTCCGGCAAGGAAACACGAATCGGAATCTAGATGGATCTCCAAAACAAACCTAATATGCAAGGAACTCGGATTGGTGGTGGATATATGGTGGTGGTATATGGCAGCGGTGGTGGTAGCGGTGGTAGTATATGGATATGGATCGGTGGTGGTATATGGACACGGATTGGTGGTGGTATATGGATACGGATTCGGAGCGGTGGCGGATAAGCGGTGGTGGTAGATGGCAGGGGCGATGATGATGGTGCGGCGGCGGCGTGACAACTTATGACCAGAACTCGAAACTCTAAAAGACTAGACTCTAAGACCAGCAACTAGACACGACGATGCAACCGCAAATTCAACAAAGCAAAACCCTAAGAAGATTATGCAAAGGCTCAGATTGGTTCGGATATGATGAACTAACCCTAATTTTTTTGTGTGGCTTTTTCGTGGACTATAGGTATGAAGAACAGACTCGATCTAAACTACGAAAAACTGTAAAATCTCACCGAGCAACCTGGAAATCTGATACCACTTGATAGAGGCAAAGGTGTCCCGTCTTTCGATGAGATGATGGATATCGCTTTGGTGGCAGTCGACTTTGACGATCCGACTACGAACGTGCGAGGACGTCGCGCCTTAGCAATCGCTAAACCAACTCCGAGAGGTTATTGACCACGCCGGAGCACGATCAACCTAACCACGAGGGTCTGTTTCCTGCGAGCAAACGAAGAACAAGCAAGAAACTGAGATTGCAATCTCGATATTGCGAATATAAGATGAAAGCTTTATTGATCAAGGTGGGGTTCTGTGACGCCTTTGTCTGGTCGTTGAACACAAACGGAGTACGCGAAGTTGCAGCTATGGCGAACTTTTAATCTAAACAAAACCCAAAGTCTAAACGATGCCCTAAGGGCTGTATA
>NC_057810.1:331254520-331275395 GCF_018294505.1 Triticum aestivum
GGGGGGATTTCGTGGCCCTTGGTGGAGGGGTCCGAAATCAACCCTATCTCTTGTTTCCCCACACATACGGACTCTAAAAATAGCCTATACTTATGTATTTCGAAATTACATGGGCCTGGCCCAATAATAAGGTGACGCAGCACCTAAAATAGCCTCGGGACGAAATTTATGAAGTGGCATCTTGTATATTTCGTCCAAGGCTTCATGCACCCATTATGGTGGCTTCAAAGTCCTGAAATCATCACTTGTAACTCCGTTCTTGTTCCCCTTGCGCATGCCATCATCTCCATGCTTGTTCTTGCTCCAATGTTCATCCTTCTCCAAGCTAGGCCCTTCATTTGTAAGCAAAACAAATGTATCCAATTTAGGCAGCATCATATTCTCATGAACATTAGAATCATTACCAAGAAACGAAAGTACCTGGTAATTTAGTTTGCGTGCGCGAGCTCTAGTAATTGGTCCAGTATGTATAGCAGCAGGGCCTGTGGGTGTAACAATGGTATTGATGTCCTCATCAGTTTGGACACACGGTTACTATGGTTACTATGACTTTGCACTGAATCATGTTACTAAAGACGGGTTGACCCTAAGGGGTACCCGCGCGAGCATAATTGCGAGTGATGTGGAGTCGGGTGGACCTGGAAGGTGCCCGAGAGATAATTACGAGGCGTGGCCGGGCATTCTTAGCCCTTGCCACAAGTCCTCGAGACGGGGCAACGGGGTCACATCTTTCGTGAGTCTCTGCTTGTTACCGCGCGTTCCTAATCCACTACGATTTGGATATTTGATCCGAGGGGCCTCTGGCCTGATAGCACTAACCGTCACGTGGGCATAGTATGGGCGTTCTGTGTCGTATGCATCAGCCGAAGCTTAATAGACGTCAGCGACTGAGCGGCGCGCGCCAGGTTGGACTAGTAAGCACCTGCCTTTTTAGGGAGGTAGCTAGGTCTGCTCACCGGCCGCGTTCGCAACGTGCAGGATTTGAGATGGCCCTGACTCCTGGGGGCATAGGTTTAGTCCGACGTGCTGACCTCTCTATTAAGTCTAGGTCGGGTTGCAGCGTATTGTTTGGCCGAGGCCGGGCATGACCCAGGAAAGTGTGTCCGGCCGGAGTTAAGCGAGCGTGGTGGGTAAGTTGGTGCACCCCTGCAGGGAAGAACTAATCTATGCATAGCCTGTCCTACGGTAACAGACACTTGGAGTAGTATCCCGATCGATACAACTAGAACTGGATACTTGTGGTGAGAATTGGATGGTGATGAGAATTGGATGGTGATGAGAATTGGATGGTGATGAGAATTGGATTGTGATGACAATTGGATAGTATGGCTCTGGGATTGCTTTCTCGCAGGGAGTCGAGAAAGGATCTCTGGCCGAGGTTGATAACACTACTACTACTTTACTTTATGCTACTCTACTCCCTCCTGTTTGCTGCAAGATGGTGGTTTCCAAAAGATGCTAGTCTTCGATAGGACTAGGCCCTCTCTCTATTCTTGCATTTCTGCAGCCCAGTCCACTTATACAACCTTTCTTTGATAATGTTGCATATGTAGTGTAGATCCTTGCTTGCGAGTACTTTGGATGAGTACTCACGGTTGCTTTGATACCCCTTTTCCCCTTTCTTTCTTCTTCCTGGTTGTTGCAACCAGATGGTGGAGTCCAGGAGCCAGATGCCACCTTTGACGACTGCTACTACACCGAGGGTGTCTACTACCACGTGACGGAGACTGCCGATGACCAGGAGTAGTTAGGAGGCTCCCAGGCAGGAGGCCCTGCCTTTTCGATCATAGATGCTTTTGTGCTAGCCTTCTTAAGGCAAACTTGTTTAACTTATGTCTGTACTCAGATATTGTTGCTTCCGCTGACTCGTTTGTATTCAAGCTGATGTATTCGAGCTCTCTAGGCCCCTGGCTTGTAATATAAAGCTTGTATTATTTTAATTTGTGTCTAGAGTTGTGTTGTGATATCTTCCCGTGAGTCCTTAATCTTGATCGTACACATTTGCGTGTATGATTAGTGTACGATTGAATTGAGGGCGTCACAAGTTGGTATCAGAGCCGACTGCTTGTAGGTAGCCCCCTTCACATCTCCTTGGCCGAAATTGAGTCTAGTCATTGAAAAACTTTTACTAACATTGGCTGTGTGGCTTACGGGCCCACGTCGCCATTGGGTGGTATTAGGATCTTTTATTCCTCGTCTATACTCTGGGACTCTGATCTCTCTTCCATTCGGGTTAACCATTTTACTAAACTCTGACATTAGGTTCTCGTACCCACTTCCTCCCGGAGAGCCTCAACATTATTGGTGATCGCTTGCTTCGCTCTGCGGATACTCCTCGATGTTTCTCGAGACCCTGTACCAACTGCCTTGCAGTTCCTGACCACCGGTAATCCCATTGAATAACATCCTTGCCACTTGTACCTTCATCCCTAGTTGCTCCTGATATTACAAGATGCCCCGAAATTCTCTATTGTTTCGAGAATCCTTTGAGCTTACTGCCTTGCAGTTCTTTGCCCCATGAATACCCCCCCTTTGAATAATTCCTTGCACTCACCGAGGATCAGTTCATCCTCAGTTGTTTGTGTGATTCACAAAATACTTCGAAATACTATTTGATCTTCCGAAAATCCTCTACAACCTGTTACTCTTGGAATTCTTGCATACTTGCTTTCTGGTTAATTCCATTTGTCTAGTGATATTCGTTAAAATCCTTTGGGATTAACATTCTGATGAGGACATGACTACCTTGGATATGACCAAAAATATTGCATATATGCATATTTGTCAGGTGATTTCTAGTGCAAACTATTCAATAATCTATTTATGTTATCCAGAACAAAAATACTTCACACACTTTTGTGTTTTGTCTAATTGCAGGTGTATGGGACATTTGTACAATCCACATATGAAGATAAGGAAGAAGAGATGTTTATTTGCTGTCCAAAAAGTTCTCTCACGTCACTTTTGGCCCAAGAGAAGATAGAGTCCAAGTCTCTCACGTTCTGGATTCAGATTCGGACTGCACAGACATACCTGACTCAAAACGCACACAAGTTTTTCATACGGACTCCGAATTGGGTGATTCGTTTTTTGATGGAAACTAGATTTCGTGCACTTTCCAACCCAATTGGAATCACCTTCAAATTCGTCCGGAGCGTTGAGTTGTGGAAGAAACAATCTGATGCTGCAGTAGAATCCGAGTCAAACTACAAGTCCAAAGGTGTTACATCACCTCCACTTGGTCCCATTGGCCTTGTACGACCTAGATTTAGTTTTAGGCTGCCTTGGGACGTCCTCCCACCTCCTTGGCCGCCACCCCTTGCTCCTATATAAGTAGATCCATCTAGTAGCTTTTCCTTGGGATTTGTTTAGTTAAAGTTAGCCACTGCAACTTCGTGTACTTCGTTTGTGTCCAACGACCAGACCAAGACCGCTTACGGATCCCCACCATTATCAATACCTCATATATATTTGCAATATTCAGATTGCTTTATTATATTCTTGCTCGTTCTTCGATTGCTTGCAGGAATAGACCTTCATGGTCAGGCTGACCGTGCTTCCGGCATCGTCAGTAACCTCAGGAGATTGGTTTAGCGATTGCTAAGGCGCAACGTCGTGCACGTTTGTAGTCGGATCGTCAAAGTCGTCTCCACCAAATCGATACTTATCATCTCATCGAAAGATCGGGACACCCTCGCCTCTATCAAGTGGTATCAGTTTTCAGGTTGCTCGGTGAGAATTTCCAGTTTTTCCTAGATTAGATTTATTTTCTTACCTATTGTCCAAGAAAAAGCCACAAAACAAAAGTTAGATCTATTCATCCTTTGTCCTAGCCAGACTGAGCCTTTGCAATTTTCTTTTCATTGTTTGCATTATTAAATTATCGGTTGCATCGCCGTGTCGAGTTGCTGGTCTTAGTGTCTAGTTCCTTTAGAGTTTCGAGTTCTGTTCACATTAGTCACGCAGCCGCGGCATCATTATCCCATCTGCTGTCCACCATCCCATCCTCCAATTTCCACCACGTGCTACGCACTGTTTATTGTGATAATCATAGTTGAGGTCACTCACATCTTCGCCTGATCAAATCTGCATCTTATCTAGTTTGTCTTGGAAAGAGGGAGAAAAAGAAGATAAAGAAAAAAAAGAGAGAAAAAAGGAAAGAAAAAAAAGAAAAAGAGGGAGAAGAAAAAGAAAAAAAAAGCGTGAGAAAAAAAAGAGAGAAGAAAAAAAATTGGATCTATCTAGAATCAATCTCGTACCTGAATTCGGATTGGAATCTGTTTTGCGCACTGTTCAGTAAAACAGGTGTATCTTCCTCATAGGAAGTCCGTTTTGGCTCCGTGAGTACTCAAATTGAAGATAGCAACGAGCCGCATCTAAATAGTTGCAGAAGCTAGTTCAATATTTGACACCTCAAAATCGGCTTCTAAATAGGTATTTTTTCCCTCCGAAGTTTGTGAACACAGCTTGTTCCAATTTTTCAGGCCAGTTTTAGAATTCTTTGACTCCTCATATCAACTCGGAATTGAGTGATTCTTTTTGCATTGGAAAGCTTGAGTTAGTAGCATTCTTTGAAAGAATTTATCAAAAAATTGTCTCAAACTTTTCAAGAGGAAAGTTGGAGAGAGAGTTGTTGTATATCCTGCTTGGCAGTTGTTTTTCATCATTATCTTCACTGCCTTTGTGATCTTCACTTATATCTTGCTGTCAAGAGCTACTTAGTATCCTTCATTGATGCTAGTTGTGCTACACCGTGACCTTATTAGTGTTCTAGGCTCGCGTCTCTAGTCTGGTCTAGCCTAGGACCAGCACAGTACCGTCGTTGAGCGTTTATTCAACATTGCATCTTTGAATTGATTATTGCTAATCTTTTGCTACCATATATAGCCAACCCAGCTCCACATATTTCTACACCGTGTATACGTACGCTCCCCTGGCAATCGCTTTACTCAATATTCGAAGTTACTTGACACCGCTGGTTGCCGATCACCGCCTGCTGCATGGTAAGAACTTGTAAGACATTGATATTTGCTTTACTGTGAGCATTTTACCACCACATCCTAGTAGTTATAGGAACATTATTTTTGGGTTTTGTTTCTTGTTCTACTAATCATGACAGGATCCAGAGTCAATTCATGGGCTTTGTCGATCGCGGGGGACGTGCCACCACCTTTGCAAATACCACAACCGTCACGAGAGGTGCACAAACATCCAAATGCACATGATCAGGTTAATGTATCTATACCACCATTTAATGGCCATTTTAAACCTGCTTTATACATTGAATGGGAGTTCGACATAAAAAATATATTTGCTTCCCATAATTTCGATGAACATAAAAAGGTTAAGGTTGCGGTTGGTTCTTTCACTGGTTATGCTTTGGTTTGGTGGATTGAATATTGTCGGTTACACCCTGATTATATACCTACTACTTGGGATGATTTGAAACTTGCCATGCGACATACTTTCGTCCTTGCTTATTATACTCGTGACATGATTAAGAAGTTGCAACACTTAAAACAAGGTAGTGAAACTGTAACAAAATATTATGATGATTTACAAACTAACTTGTTGCATTCCTCTTTAGAAGAAAGTGAAGATGATTTTATGGATAGATTTTGGGGAGGATTAAACCGTGATATTCAGAGATACTAATTCATGAAGAGTGTTATCCTATGGACCATTTGTTTCATCTTGCTTGCAAAGCTGAACAGGAAATAAAACGGCGTGTTGGCCACGAGGAGAACAAGCGCACGGTGCACATTCCAAGAGTTGATATGATTGTTCCTTCAACTACTAGGCATACTATGACAACCACATCCGTTGTTGTCAGGACTACATCACCTCCACCATGTGACACATCGCCCCCGAGAGTGGCTACATCATCTGAGTTGATCCTAAGAGCTGATGACAAAGGTACTGATCTTCCATCTCTACATGAGAATGATGAATGCCTTGTCAATTGGAATGCACCATCTGATGAGCTACCCACTACTTTGATCACACCACCTATTTTAGAGGACTACGTTGATAATTTGACTTTGCCATGTGATCAAACAACTGAAATACCAACAATTTTGAGTGCACCCATTGAATTAACTATTGATGCAAAAGAACCAATGTTTAATCATTTTGATATGACCTCTAATCTTGGTGATGATTCTGTGTTGAATGACTTATTGCATGTTTGATTATTTAAGCATGTTGTAGCATGTAAATTTGATGCAAGTAAGGTTTATTCACCAATGTTGGGATGGTTTAATGATGAACATTGTCAATCTTTTGAAATGAATAAGAGCTTCACTTATATGTGCAAACTGAGTTGCAATATTTTCATGCCTTCTACTTCTTGTGCTAATTTTTTGGCTTTAGATTTTATGAACTATGCAAGTTACTCACCTATTCATGTGTCATATATGCAAAAATCAAGGGAAGTAAAAATGGATGACATATACATATACAACATGTACACCTTGTCTCTTTTGTTAGCCACATTTCAGATTAAGCAACGCCGAGGACGGCTTTATTTTCAAGAAGGGGAGGATGATGAGGACATGACTACCTTGGATATGACCAAAAATATTGCATATATGCATATTTGTCAGGTGATTTCTAGTGCAAACTATTCAATAATCTATTTATGTTATCCAGAACAAAAATACTTCACACACTTTTGTGTTTTGTCTAATTGCAGGTGTATGTGACATTTGTACAATCCACATATGAAGATAAGGAAGAAGAGATGTTTATTTGCTGTCCAAAAAGTTCTCTCACGTCACTTTTGGCCCAAGAGAAGATAGAGTCCAAGTCTCTCACGTTCTGGATTCAGATTCGGACTGCACAGACATACCTGACTCAAAACGCACACAAGTTTTTCATACGGACTCCGAATTGGGTGATTCGTTTTTGGTTGGAAACTAGATTTCGTGCACTTTCCAACCCAATTGGAATCACCTTCAAATTCGTCCGGAGCGTTGAGTTGTGGACGAAACAATCTGATGCTGCAGCAGAATCCAAGTCAAACTACAAGTCCAAAGGTGTTACATCACCTCCACTTGGTCCCATTGGCCTTGTACGACCTAGATTTAGTTTTAGGCTGCCTTGGGACGTCCTCCCACCTCCTTGGCCGCCACCCCTTGCTCCTATATAAGTAGATCCATCTAGTAGCTTTTCCTTGGGATTTGTTTAGTTAAAAGTTAGCCACTGCAACTTCGTGTACTTCGTTTGTGTCCAACGACCAGACCAAGACCGCTTACGGATCCCCACCATTATCAATACCTCATATATATTTGCAATATTCAGATTGCTTTATCATATTCTTGCTCGTTCTTCGATTGCTTGCAGGAATAGACCTTCGTGGTCAGGCTGACCGTGCTTCCGGCATCGTCAGTAACCTCAGGAGATTGGTTTAGCGATTGCTAAGGCGCAACGTCGTGCACATTTGTAGTCGGATCGTCAAAGTCGTCTCCACCAAATCGATACTTATCATCTCATCGAAAGATCGGGACACCCTCGCCTCTATCAAGTGGTATCAGTTTTCAGGTTGCTCGGTGAGAATTTCCAGTTTTTCCTAGATTAGATTTATTTTCTTACCTATTGTCCAAGAAAAAGCCACAAAACAAAAGTTAGATCTATTCATCCTTTGTCCTAGCCAGACTGAGCCTTTGCAATTTTCTTTTCATTGTTTGCATTATTAAATTATCGGTTGCATCGCCGTGTCGAGTTGCTGGTCTTAGTGTCTAGTTCCTTTAGAGTTTCGAGTTCTGTTCACATTAGTCACGCAGCCGCGGCATCATTATCCCATCTGCTGTCCACCATCCCATCCACCAATTTCCACCACGTGCTACGCACTGTTTATTGTCATAATCATAGTTGAGGTCACTCACATCTTCGCCTGATCAAATCTGCATCTTATCTAGTTTGTCTTGGAAAGAGGGAGAAAAAGAAGATAAAGAAAAAAAAGAGAGAAAAAAGGAAAGAAAAAAAAAGAAAAAGAGGGAGAAGAAAAAGAAAAAAAAGCGTGAGAAAAAAAAGAGAGAAGAAAAAAAATTGGATCTATCTAGAATCAATCTCGTACCTGAATTCGGATTGGAATCTGTTTTGCGCACTGTTCAGTAAAACAGGTGTATCTTCCTCATAGGAAGTCCGTTTTGGCTCCGTGAGTACTCAAATTGAAGATAGCAACGAGCCGCATCTAAATAGTTGCAGAAGCTAGTTCAATATTTGACACCTCAAAATCGGCTTCTAAATAGGTCTTTTTTCCCTCCGAAGTTTGTGAACACAGCTTGTTCCAATTTTTCAGGCCAGTTTTAGAATTCTTTGACTCCTCATATCAACTCGGAATTGAGTGATTCTTTTTGCATTGGAAAGCTTGAGTTAGTAGCATTCTTTGAAAGAATTTATCAAAAAATTGTCTCAAACTTTTCAAGAGGAAAGTTGGAGAGAGAGTTGTTGTATATCCTGCTTGGCAGTTGTTTTTCATCATTATCTTCACTGCCTTTGTGATCTTCACTTATATCTTGCTGTCAAGAGCTACTTAGTATCCTTCATTGATGCTAGTTGTGCTGCGCCGTGACCTTATTAGTGTTCTAGGCTCGCGTCTCTAGTCTGGTCTAGCCTAGGACCAGCACAGTACCGTCGTTGAGCGTTTATTCAACATTGCATCTTTGAATTGATTATTGCTAATCTTTTGCTACCATATATAGCCAACCCAGCTCCACATATTTCTACACCGTGTATACGTACGCTCCCCTGGCAATCGCTTTACTCAATATTCGAAGTTACTTGACACCGCTGGTTGCCGATCACCGCCTGCTGCATGGTAAGAACTTGTAAGACATTGATATTTGCTTTAGTGTGAGCATTTTACCACCACATCCTAGTAGTTATAGGAACATTATTTTTGGGTTTTGTTTCTTGTTCTACTAATCATGACAGGATCCAGAGTCAATTCATGGGCTTTGTCGATCGCGGGGGACGTGCCACCACCTTTGCAAATACCACAACCGTCACGAGAGGTGCACAAACATCCAAATGCACATGATCAGGTTAATGTATCTATACCACCATTTAATGGCCATTTTAAACCTGCTTTATACATTGAATGGGAGTTCGACATAAAAAATATATTTGCTTCCCATAATTTCGATGAACATAAAAAGGTTAAGGTTGCGGTTGGTTCTTTCACTGGTTATGCTTTGGTTTGGTGGAGTGAATATTGTCGGTTACACCCTGATTATATACCTACTACTTGGGATGATTTGAAACTTGCCATGCGACATACTTTCGTCCCTGCTTATTATACTTGTGACATGATTAAGAAGTTGCAACACTTAAAACAAGGTAGTGAAACTATAACAAAATATTATGATGATTTACAAACTACCTTGTTGCATTCCTCTTTAGAAGAAAGTGAAGATGATTTTATGGATAGATTTTGGGGAGGATTAAACCGTGATATTCAAGAGATACTAATTCATGAAGAGTGTTATCCTATGGACCATTTGTTTCATCTTGCTTGCAAAGCTAAACAGGAAATAAAACGACGTGTTGGCCACGAGGAGAACAAGCGCACGGTGCACATTCCAAGAGTTGATATGATTGTTCCTTCAACTACTAGGCATACTATGACAACCACATCCGTTGTTGTCAGGACTACATCACCTCCACCATGTGACACATCGCCCCCGAGAGTGGCTACATCATCTGAGTTGATCATAAGAGCTAATGACAAAGGTACTGATCTTCCATCTCTACATGAGAATGATGAATGCCTTGTCAATTTGAATGCACCATCTGATGAGCTACCCACTACTTTGATCACACCACCTATTTTAGAGGACTACGTTGATAATTTGACTTTGCCATGTGATCAAACAACTGAAATACCAACAATTTTGAGTGCACCCATTGAATTAACTATTGATGCAAAAGAACCAATGTTTAATCTCTTTGATATGACCTCTAATCTTGGTGATGATTCTGTGTTGAATGACTTATTGCATGTTTGCTTATTTAAGCATGTTGTAGCATGTAAATTTGATGCAAGTAAGGTTTATTCACCAATGTTGGGATGGTTTAATGATGAACATTGTCAATCTTTTGAAATGAATAAGAGCTTCACTTATATGTGCAAACTGAGTTGCAATATTTTCATGCCTTCTACTTCTTGTGCTAATTTTTTGGCTTTAGATTTTATGAACTATGCAAGTTACTCATCTATTCATGTGTCATATATGCAAAAATCAAGGGAAGTAAAAATGGATGACATATACATATACAACATGTACACCTTGTCTCTTTTGTTAGCCACATTTCAGATTAAGCAACGCCGAGGACGGCTTTATTTTCAAGAAGGGGAGGATGATGAGGACATGACTACCTTGGATATGACCAAAAATATTGCATATATGCATATTTGTCAGGTGATTTCTAGTACAAACTATTCAATAATCTATTTATGTTATCCAGAACAAAAATACTTCACACACTTTTGTGTTTTGTCTAATTGCAGGTGTATGGGACATTTGTACAATCCACATATGAAGATAAGGAAGAAGAGATGTTTATTTGATGTCCAAAAAGTTCTCTCACGTCACTTTTGGCCCAAGAGAAGATAGAGTCCAAGTCTCTCACGTTCTGGATTCAGATTCGGACTGCACAGACATACCTGACTCAAAACGCACACAAGTTTTTCATACGGACTCCGAATTGGGTGATTCGTTTTTTGATGGAAACTAGATTTCGTGCACTTTCCAACCCAATTGGAATCACCTTCAAATTCGTCCGGAGCGTTGAGTTGTGGACGAAACAATCTGATGCTGCAGCAGAATCCGAGTCAAACTACAAGTCCAAAGGTGTTACATCACCTCCACTTGGTCCCATTGGCCTTGTACGACCTAGATTTAGTTTTAGGCTGCCTTGGGACGTCCTCCCACCTCCTTGGCCGCCACCCCTTGCTCCTATATAAGTAGATCCATCTAGTAGCTTTTCCTTGGGATTTGTTTAGTTAAAAGTTAGCCACTGCAACTTCGTGTACTTCGTTTGTGTCCAACGACCAGACCAAGACCGCTTACGGATCCCCACCATTATCAATACCTCATATATATTTGCAATATTCAGATTGCTTTATCATATTCTTGCTCGTTCTTCGATTGCTTGCAGGAATAGACCTTCGTGGTCAGGCTGACCGTGCTTCCGGCATCGTCAGTAACCTCAGGAGATTGGTTTAGCGATTGCTAAGGCGCAACGTCGTGCATGTTTGTAGTCGGATCGTCAAAGTCGTCTCCACCAAATCGATACTTATCATCTCATCGAAAGATCGGGACACCCTCGCCTCTATCAAGTGGTATCAGTTTTCAGGTTGCTCGGTGAGAATTTCCAGTTTTTCCTAGATTAGATTTATTTTCTTACCTATTGTCCAAGAAAAAGCCACAAAACAAAAGTTAGATCTATTCATCCTTTGTCCTAGCCAGACTGAGCCTTTGCAATTTTCTTTTCATTGTTTGCATTATTAAATTATCGGTTGCATCGCCGTGTCGAGTTGCTGGTCTTAGTGTCTAGTTCTTTTAGAGTTTTGAGTTCTGTTCACATTAGTCACGCAGCCGCGGCATCATTATCCCATCTGCTGTCCACCATCCCATCCACCAATTTCCACCACGTGCTACGCACTGTTTATTGTCATAATCATAGTTGAGGTCACTCACATCTTCGCCTGATCAAATCTGCATCTTATCTAGTTTGTCTTGGAAAGAGGGAGAAAAAGAAGATAAAGAAAAAAAAGAGAGAAAAAAGGAAAGAAAAAAAAAGAAAAAGAGGGAGAAGAAAAAGAAAAAAAAGCGTGAGAAAAAAAAGAGAGAAGAAAAAAAATTGGATCTATCTAGAATCAATCTCGTACCTGAATTCGGATTGGAATCTGTTTTGCGCACTGTTCAGTAAAACAGGTGTATCTTCCTCATAGGAAGTCCGTTTTGGCTCCGTGAGTACTCAAATTGAAGATAGCAACGAGCCGCATCTAAATAGTTGCAGAAGCTAGTTCAATATTTGACACCTCAAAATCGGCTTCTAAATAGGTCTTTTTTCCCTCCGAAGTTTGTGAACACAGCTTGTTCCAATTTTTCAGGCCAGTTTTAGAATTCTTTGACTCCTCATATCAACTCGAAATTGAGTGATTCTTTTTGCATTGGAAAGCTTGAGTTAGTAGCATTCTTTGAAAGAATTTATCAAAAAATTGTCTCAAACTTTTCAAGAGGAAAGTTGGAGAGAGAGTTGTTGTATATCCTGCTTGGCAGTTGTTTTTCATCATTATCTTCACTGCCTTTGTGATCTTCACTTATATCTTGCTGTCAAGAGCTACTTAGTATCCTTCATTGATGCTAGTTGTGCTACGCCGTGACCTTATTAGTGTTCTAGGCTCGCGTCTCTAGTCTGGTCTAGCCTAGGACCAGCACAGTACCGTCGTTGAGCGTTTATTCAACATTGCATCTTTGAATTGATTATTGCTAATCTTTTGCTACCATATATAGCCAACCCAGCTCCACATATTTCTACACCGTGTATACGTACGCTCCCCTGGCAATCGCTTTACTCAATATTCGAAGTTACTTGACACCGCTGGTTGCCGATCACCGCCTGCTGCATGGTAAGAACTTGTAAGACATTGATATTTGCTTTACTGTGAGCATTTTACCACCACATCCTAGTAGTTATAGGAACATTATTTTTGGGTTTTGTTTCTTGTTCTACTAATCATGACAGGATCCAGAGTCAATTCATGGGCTTTGTCGATCGCGGGGGACGTGCCACCACCTTTGCAAATACCACAACCGTCACGAGAGGTGCACAAACATCCAAATGCACATGATCAGGTTAATGTATCTATACCACCATTTAATGGCCATTTTAAACCTGCTTTATACATTGAATGGGAGTTCGACATAAAAAATATATTTGCTTCCCATAATTTCGATGAACATAAAAAGGTTAAGGTTGCGGTTGGTTCTTTCACTGGTTATGCTTTGGTTTGGTGGATTGAATATTGTCGGTTACACCCTGATTATATACCTACTACTTGGGATGATTTGAAACTTGCCATGCGACATACTTTCGTCCTTGCTTATTATACTCGTGACATGATTAAGAAGTTGCAACACTTAAAACAAGGTAGTGAAACTGTAACAAAATATTATGATGATTTACAAACTAACTTGTTGCATTCCTCTTTAGAAGAAAGTGAAGATGATTTTATGGATAGATTTTGGGGAGGATTAAACCGTGATATTCAGAGATACTAATTCATGAAGAGTGTTATCCTATGGACCATTTGTTTCATCTTGCTTGCAAAGCTGAACAGGAAATAAAACGGCGTGTTGGCCACGAGGAGAACAAGCGCACGGTGCACATTCCAAGAGTTGATATGATTGTTCCTTCAACTACTAGGCATACTATGACAACCACATCCGTTGTTGTCAGGACTACATCACCTCCACCATGTGACACATCGCCCCCGAGAGTGGCTACATCATCTGAGTTGATCCTAAGAGCTGATGACAAAGGTACTGATCTTCCATCTCTACATGAGAATGATGAATGCCTTGTCAATTGGAATGCACCATCTGATGAGCTACCCACTACTTTGATCACACCACCTATTTTAGAGGACTACGTTGATAATTTGACTTTGCCATGTGATCAAACAACTGAAATACCAACAATTTTGAGTGCACCCATTGAATTAACTATTGATGCAAAAGAACCAATGTTTAATCATTTTGATATGACCTCTAATCTTGGTGATGATTCTGTGTTGAATGACTTATTGCATGTTTGATTATTTAAGCATGTTGTAGCATGTAAATTTGATGCAAGTAAGGTTTATTCACCAATGTTGGGATGGTTTAATGATGAACATTGTCAATCTTTTGAAATGAATAAGAGCTTCACTTATATGTGCAAACTGAGTTGCAATATTTTCATGCCTTCTACTTCTTGTGCTAATTTTTTGGCTTTAGATTTTATGAACTATGCAAGTTACTCATCTATTCATGTGTCATATATGCAAAAATCAAGGTAAGTAAAAATGGATGACATATACATATACAACATGTACACCTTGTCTCTTTTGTTAGCCACATTTCAGATTAAGCAACGCCGAGGACGGCTTTATTTTCAAGAAGGGGAGGATGATGAGGACATGACTACCTTGGATATGACCAAAAATATTGCATATATGCATATTTGTCAGGTGATTTCTAGTGCAAACTATTCAATAATCTATTTATGTTATCCAGAACAAAAATACTTCACACACTTTTGTGTTTTGTCTAATTGCAGGTGTATGGGACATTTGTACAATCCACATATGAAGATAAGGAAGAAAGAGATGTTTATTTGCTGTCCAAAAAGTTCTCTCACGTCACTTTTGGCCCAAGAGAAGATAGAGTCCAAGTCTCTCACGTTTTGGATTCAGATTCGGACTGCACAGACATACCTGACTCAAAACGCACACAAGTTTTTCATACGACTCCGAATTGGGTGATTCTTTTTTTGTTGGAAACTAGATTTCGTGCACTTTCCAACCCAATTGGAATAACCTTCAAATTCGTCCGGAGCGTTGAGTTGTGGACGAAAGAATCTGATGCTGCAGCAGAATCCGAGTCAAACTACAAGTCCAAAGGTGTTACATCACCTCCACTTGGTCCCATTGGCCTTGTACGACCTAGATTTAGTTTTAGGCTGCCTTGGGACGTCCTCCCACCTCCTTGGCCGCCACCCCTTGCTCCTATATAAGTAGATCCATCTAGTAGCTTTTCCTTGGGATTTGTTTAGTTAAAGTTAGCCACTGCAACTTCGTGTACTTCGTTTGTGTCCAACGACCAGACCAAGACCGCTTACGGATCCCCACCATTATCAATACCTCATATATATTTGCAATATTCAGATTGCTTTATCATATTCTTGCTCGTTCTTCGATTGCTTGCAGGAATAGACCTTCGTGGTCAGGCTGACCGTGCTTCCGGCATCGTCAGTAACCTCAGGAGATTGGTTTAGCGATTGCTAAGGCGCAACGTCGTGCACGTTTGTAGTCGGATCGTCAAAGTCGTCTCCACCAAATCGATACTTATCATCTCATCGAAAGATCGGGACACCCTCGCCTCTATCACATTCTGATCCTGTTGATTCAGCATGTGTGAGAATGCACACGATCATCAATTAATCCTTGGAAATTTTCTTTTCGGCTCAGGCATTGTTTCGAATATGAGTTGGTTCTTGCCCAATCAAGATTTGATCGGGTGCACCTCTAAGTCTATTCAACTTACTCATCTTTTGATCAGAGCCTCTACTTCTGATCCTTCGTCTTGAAATCATAATTCCTGTGTACCCAAGCATCGAATCATTCAGACATTTATATAAGCCGATGCCTTTGCATCCCCTTCTTCATCTGATTGATTACCGATACTCACATCAACTCTGTCCTGAATCGCCAGATCCATTGCTGGGTTGTTATCCGACAGTGTCCTTCACATCCAAAATCTTATCAGTATTTCCCTGATACATAATACCTTGAGTATATTGTATCATCTGCTTTTACTTCGATACTCTTCTTTCGAACTCGTATCTTTTGCTTGGTTGATGGTTGTATAGATTCGTAAAAATGCCCCGATGGGTTGAACTTATGCCTTCCGTAATCCGAGTGAACCCGAGAGTTCTCACGAGTCTTACTCTTCTAGTACTTTGCCAGATAAATCCTCTGCACTACATTTTCTTTGAAAAACGAGGAGTGAATGAAAGGTTATGCATTGAAGAAGTGGGAGTCGACCTTGAACCCTTGTGTTCATGCCCATGGACCCGATGTAGAACTTACCGTGGAAGCTGCTCGTAAATATGATTGCCCCTTTTTATAAGTTCATCTTGTATCGGTGGTTTGATCATTCGTAACCGTGGTTCCGACCATAGTTTCTCCTTAACTCCATTTCCCGGACAAGTTAAAATACTTGTCTTTTGCAAATCATTTCATATGTCTAACCTCTATTTTTGATCTACCTCAAGTATTGCCCCTTGTTATCTCAAGTATATTGTGTCATTGCACTACCACTTGTGAATTATCATTGGAATGATACTCCATCACATCATTCCTAGATTGATCGGTTATATCATTTTCATGCTAAATTTTAACTGTGCTACCAGGTCCTTTCCGGAGCACAATTTTCGACGACGAGCTAAGCTTATGTCGATCTTCCTCGTCATACCATTTTGCCATGAATAGCAAGCTTGCTTTCGAGTTTGTGTCGTACTCGTGATTCAATTAACCTTACACTTCATCATTTCTTTTGCTTAATGTTGTCGTTGATCGATTACATCTTCATGAAACCTCTCGACAAATGTGTCGTGATCATCATCATCATTCCAAACTTTTCTAGGATATCAACCGAATTCATGACGAGAAATAACATCCTTACCCCCTCGATGAATTGTTGCTGAGCCCGTGGGCCCCATCCTCATCTTTTCCTTGCTGAAATTGTATGACTTATTTTATAAGTTGTTCCGCTGGATCCTTTGTGTATCCGAAGTCTGACATTTCCCCGATGGCCATGTCAACACTATCCCGAAGCATGTGTGTGGTACTCCGATCATCAACAAGAACATTGGGAGCGCAATGCTAACTATTCTTGATCAATTATCCAAACACCGTTGTATGGGTAAACCTCATAAATTCCTTGCCCCTTTGTCTAAACGGTTTAATACTTGAAGCCCTATCGTGCTCTGCCTTTCCTTGGGAAAGTTATACTCTAACACTTGGGTATAAACATCTTTCCTTTTCATTGGTCTGGTTATCATAATAATCACATTTTCCTTTCCATTGTTTTGTTTCACCTTTCTTGTCATCTAACTTGTCTAAGCAGAGATAAATCCCTGCTTAAGTAAGCACCTCGGTGTACAACTCTGTCAGTAAGACCCTGTTACTATTGTTGATGACATTCCGGTAACCACCGATGGACGAGAACTTTGCCTATTGGTCCGCCTCGTATTACGAGCAGGAAAATGGTTCCCTTCGTCCCTCGCCCTTGGTACCAACGCTGTTGCCAACATAATTGGCAGGCTATCCTCTGACCTGCCTTGCTATCATGGCTGTGCAAAATTTTAGCGCCTTCCTGCTTTTAACCCACACGGTGGGCCCATAACCCACAGTTCCACACGATCGAAACCTGACTCTCCTGTATATCTTTGATTCCGAAACATTCTTGCATTTGGCTTCGTATCATGTCACGAGCCACCCCCCTGAGGGATGATCTATTCCTGATGCTCTGAACCCCTTCTCGCACTCTGTTCAGGTATCGGTCGATTGTCCATCCGCGTGAAACTTCTTATTGTACCTTCATATTTTGCTCTCGACGTTATTCTTAAATTTCAACTCGAGAGATTCTTCTGTCACATTACCTGCATTGTTCACCAGACAATTAAACCCATAAGGGTCAGTTCTCCGGAGTTACTCTTTCTTCCCCACTTAAATCTCGGGACGAGATTTCTTGTAGTGGAGGAGATTTGTAACACCCTCAGTGTCATGCTACAGTAATCCCCTGTTAATGGTGCCAGGTCACCATGCTTACTGAGCTAATTATCACTTGATGAAAAATCAAATTCAAATTCAAATTCAAATTATGAGGGGAATTCAAAATTTCTCAAACATGAAAACAAAAATGTTCATCATGTGCCAAATATTCCACAACTAATATTGGTGGTGAACCAACATTTTTGCAAAGGGTTTAAGTGGCCTAAACTACTTAAAACAGTGACCTAAGCAATAAATTAAATGCCCTTTTTAATTTATAAAGTTGGCAACTATTCCAAAAGCCTCCCAACCTTTTTGAGGCAGTGCACTTTAATTCTTTGAAATTGTTTTGGCCAGTGGCATAATTTTGCAAAGTCAATTGTGGCTAAAAGAAAATGCGAAAGCTGCTGGAAAAGAAAAAGAAAAAACAACAAAAAGAAAAAAAAAGAAAAGGAGAAGTAGAGGGGAGAGAAAGGCCCTCTGCCTCACTCAGGCTTCGGCCCACCCGAGCCAGCTGGCCCAACAGGCCGGCCCACACCCCCCTGGGCCGTCGCTCTCCCCCTTCCCCTGTTCAACCGACCGAGGGCGCGCGCCCGCGTGTCGCCGCCAGACCACCTCGCCGTCGACGGGAGGGGATAAGGCCGCCCCGACGCCTCGGCCCCCTCGCCTTCCACTTGCCCACTTGCCCCCTTTCTCTCTCTCTTCTCTCGCCCACGCGCTCGCTCCGCCCCTCCTCTCCTCCAGATCCGCGGCCCGAGCGCAGTCGCCGCCGCCCTCCGTCGTTGTCGCGGGCACCGGCGGCCCTACGCCCGCTGACCTTGACGGTGAGCTCTGCCGTCGTCCTCTCCATCGATCGGTGGCCTCAGCTAGAGTTGGGAGCAGCGAAGCGCCGGATCCCTTTCGTCCACGTCTCCGGTCGTCGCCGCCCTTCTTCGTCTCCGGCGCCGTCTCTGCTGCTACTAAGCCTCCGAGGGCCACCGTGCGTGCCGCAAGGTGAGCCCCCTTTCCTCCCCCCTCTCTTTTGCTCCCGTACGCACCCAGAACGGCTGGGCCCGCCATGGCCGAGCCGAGCTCCGCCGACGAGCTCGTTGCCGTCTTGTGACCGTCGACACGCTCGCCTGAGCTCATAGTTATGCTCCTGGGGTACCCAGGAGCCCAACGCGCACGCGCACGCTCCCTCCCGTGCCTCCTAGCATCGTCCCCGATGAGCTCCGGAATGCATCGCCGCGGAGCTCGCCGCCGATGAGGCTCCGGTGACCTTTTGGTCACGGGCTCAAGCCCGTTGGACTCGCCGCACCACGGGGATCCTCCCCAGCCTTTCCTTTTGTTCCGTAGCACGCTGCTTCGCCTTCGCCATCACACGCCCGAAGCTCGTCATCACCTTTCTCATCGCCGGCGATGCTCCGGTTGTCCCCGACGTCGGTCGTCGTCACCATCGTGTGCGCGGCGCCGGGCCGCGCCCTTAGGTCCAAGCCGTAGGTCCGGAGGCCCCCTGTAGCGCGGCCCCGGCCAACTCCGGCGAGGCGCCACCGTCGCCTTGGTCACTGGAGCCCTCCCCCGCGCAGCCGCCAACATGGATGCGTGGGCCCCATCACCTGAGTCACTGACGCTGGGCCCAGCGGGTCCCAGTTGACTGGGTTGACCCAGTCAACTGCTGACTGGGCAGCCCAGAGACGCTGACATACGGGCCCCACCGTGTAATTAGTTTAACCAACGTTTTATTAATTAAAACCTAATTAGTTGCATTTTAGAGGCTGACATGTGGGGCCCAACTGCTAACTAACACCTGTTCAATTAAAATAACCCCACTGTTAGCCCTCTCTCTATGACATGTGGGACCCACTGGTCAGTTTGACCAGTCAGCGGGTCTGTTGACCTGTTGATGTCATGCTGACACTCTGCTGGCGTCATATTTCATTTTTTGTTAATTTAAATAATTCCAAAAAATGGTTTAATCTTTGAAAATTCATAGAAAATAAACCGTAATTCGGATGAAAATGTTTTCTACATGAAAGTTGCTCAGAAAAACGTGATGAATCCGGATACGCGGTCTGTTTACCTGTCAAATACCTCTAACTATCTGAACATGGAACATTCCCCCTCCGGTCATCTGTCTGACACAGCTCCAGAACCGGGAAAACATTCCCGGTTGAATTCCCCCTTCACCTTTATCGTGTAGCCATACCTTAGGTCACACCCGTCACATCATTTTGCCACGTTATGCTTTGTGATGCTATGTTTGCTTTATATTTACTATTTCTTCCCCCTCTTCTCTCCGATAGACCCCGAGACCGATGCTGCCCCTGTGATCGACTACGTCGACGATGACCCCTCCTTGCCAGAGCAACCAGGCAAGCCCCCCCTTTGATCATCCCGATATCGCCCATTCTAGTCTCTTATGCTTGCATTAGATTTTACTACTGTTGTTGATTGCTCCTATTCTGAGGCATAGCCTGCTTTTGTACCGGCTTATTGTTACCTTACCTGCTTATCCTAAACTGCTTAGTATAGGTTGGTAGCTAAGCCATCAGTGACCCCCACCTTATCCTTGTTGCCCCTGCTTCATCATTTAAGACCCGATCAACAGGATCGAAGACCAGGCCCCGGCACCGCACATCACTTTCCCCTTAGTTGCTCGACACTACTGGGTTACTATCGAGTGCCGAGGGTGAGACCTCTACAACACTTCTGATGTTAACCCTGTAGTGTAGCTATTCGGTCGTGGTCATCGAGGGTGATTTCCTCTTTAACCACTTCTGATACGACTCTGTCGTGCAACCACTCAAGTGTGAACCTCGATGGTGGTCCCTTTTACGTTCACCTTGATGATTACATCAAGTAGAATTCACCGGGGGTGATTCCTCGGGTTTTCCCCTTGATGTTTGGACACACGGTTACTATGGTTACTATGACTTTACACTGAACCATGTTAATAAAGACGGGTTGACCCTGAGGGGTACCCGCGAGCATAATTGCGAGTGATGTGGAGTCGGGTGGACCTGGAAGGTGCCCGAGAGATAATTACGAGGCGTGGCCGGGCATTCTTAGCCCTTGCCGCAAGTCCTCGAGACGGGGCAACGAGGTCACATCTTTCGTGAGTCTCTGCTTGTTACCGCGCGTTCCTAATCCACTACGATTTGATTATTTGATCCGAGGGGCCTCTGGCCTGATAGCACTAACCATCACGTGGGCATAGTATGGGCGTTCTGCGTCGTATGCATCAGCCGAAGCTTAATAGACGTCAGCGACTGAGTGGCGCGCGCCGGGTTGGACTGGTAAGCACCTGCCTTTTTAGGGAGGTAGCTAGGTCTGCTCACTGGCCGCGTT
>NC_057810.1:331275405-331276111 GCF_018294505.1 Triticum aestivum
GCAACGTGCAGGAGTTCCCGGGGAGATGGCCCATGACCCCTGGGGGCATAGGTTTAGTCCGGCGTGCTGACCTCTCTTTTAAGTCTAGGTCGGGTTGCGGCGTATTGTTTGGCCGAGGTCGGGCATGACCCAGGAAAGTGTGTCCGGCCGAAGTTAAGCGAGCGTGGTGGGTAAGTTGGTGCACCCCTGCAGGGAAGAACTAATCTATGCATAGCCTGTCCTACGGTAACGGACACTTGGAGTTGTATCTCGATCAATACAACTAGAACTGGATACTTGTGATGAGAATTGGATGGTGATGAGAATTGGATGGTGATGAGAATTGGATTGTGATGACAATTGGATAGTATGGCTCTGGGATTGCTTTCTCGCAAGGAGTCGAGAAAGGATCTCTGGCCGAGGTTGATAACACTACTACTACTTTACTTTATGCTACTCTACTCCCTCCTGTTTGCTGCAAGATGGTGGTTTCCAAAAGATGCTAGTCTTCGATAGGACTAGGCCCTCTCTCTATTCTGGCATTTCTGCAGCCCAGTCCACTTATACAACCTTTCTTTGATAATGTTGCATATGTAGTGTAGATCCTTGCTTGTGAGTACTTTGGATGAGTACTCACGGTTGCTTTGCTACCCCTTTTCCCCTTTCTTTCTTCTTCCTGGTTGTTGCAACCAGATGGTGGAGTCCAGGAGCCAGATGCCACCTTCGA
>NC_057810.1:331276138-331283676 GCF_018294505.1 Triticum aestivum
CTACTACCACGTGACGGAGACCGCCGATGACCAGGAGTAGTTAGGAGGCTCCCAGGCAGGAGGCCTTGCCTTTTCGATCTTAGATGCTTTTGTGCTAGCCTTCTTAAGGCAAACTTGTTTAACTTATGTCTGTACTCAGATATTGTTGCTTCCGCTGACTCGTTTGTATTCAAGCTGATGTATTCGAGCTCTCCAGGCCCCTGGCTTGTAATATAAAGCTTGTATTATTTTAATTTGTGTCTAGAGTTGTGTTGTGATATCTTACCGTGAGTCCTTGATCTTGATCGTACACATTTGCGTGTATGATTAGTGTATGATTGAATCGAGGGCGTCACATTGCCCGAGATTCGATCGTCGGTATCCCAATACCTCGTTTAATCTCGTTACCGGCAAGTCACTTTACTCATTCCGTAATGCATGATCCCGTGACTAACTACTTAGTCACATTGATCTCATTATGATGATGCATTACTGAGTGGGCCCAGAGATACCTCTCCATCACACGGAGTGACAAATCCCAGTCTCGATTCGTGCCAACCCAACAGACACTTTCGGAGATACCCATAGTGCACCTTTATAGCCACCCAATTACGTTGTGACGTTTGGCACACCAAAAGCATTCCTACGGTATCCGGGAGTTGCACAATCTCATGGTCTAAGGAAATGATACTTGACATTAGAAAAGCTTTTAGCAAACGAACTACACGATCTTGTGCTATGCTTAGGATTGGGTCTTGTTCATCACATCATTCTCCTAATGATGTGATCCCGTTATCAATGACATCCAATGTCCATGGTCAGGAAACCATAACCATCTATTGATCAACGAGCTAGTCAACTAGAGGCTCACTAGGGACATGTTGTGGTCTATGTATTCACACATGTATTACAGTTTCCAGTTAATACAATTATAGCATGAACAATAGACAATTATCATGAACAAGGAAATATAATAATAACCATTTTATTATTGCCTCTAGGGCATATTTCCAACAGTCTCCCACTTGCACTAGAGTTAATTATCTAGTTCACATCACTATGTGATTGTAACGAATCCAACACCCATTGGGTTTGATCATATCTCGCTTGTGAGAGAGGTTATTAGTCAACGGGTCTGAATCTTTCAGATCCATGTGTGCTTTACAAATCTCTATGTCATCTCCTAGATGCAGCTACCATGCGCTATTTGGAACTATTCCAAATAACTGCTCTACTATACGAATCCGGTCTACTAAGAGTCATCCATATTAGTGTCAAAGTTTGCATCAGCATAACCCTTTACGACGAACTCTTTTACCACCTCCATAATCAATAAAATTCCTTAGTCCACTAGTTACTAAGGATAACCTTGACCGCTGTCCTATGATCCATTCCTGGATCACACTTGTACCCCTTGACTGACTCATGGCAAGGCACACTTTAGGTGTGGTACACAACATAGCATACTGTGGAGCCTACGTCTAAAGCATAGGGGATGACCTTCATCCTTTCTCTCTCTTCTGCCGTGGTCAGGTCTTGAGTCTTACTCAATACTCACACCTTATAACACAGCTAAGAACTCCTTTTCCGATCTATTTTGAACTCCTTCAAAATCTTGTCACGGTGCATACTCATTTGAAAGTACTATCAAGCGATTTTGATGTATCCTTATAGATCTTGATGCTCGATGTTCAAGTAGCTTAATCCAGGTTTTCCATTGAAAACACTTTTCAAATAACCCTATATGCTTTCCAGAAATTCTACATCATTTCCGATCAACAATATGTCAACAACATATACTCATCAGAAATGTTATAGTGCTCCCACTCACTTCTTTGGAAATACAAGTTTCTCATAAACTTTGTATAAACCCAAAATCTTTGATCATCTCATCAAAGCGTATATTCCAACTCCGAGATGCTTACTCCAGTCCTTAGAAGGATTGCTGGAGCTTTGCATACTTGTGAGCATCTTTTAGGATTGACAAAACCTTCTGGTTGTATCACATACAACCTTTCCTCGAGAAAATCATTGAGGAAACAATGTTTTGACATCCTATCTGCAAGATTTCATAAATAATTGAGGAACTGCTAATATAATTTCAACAGACTCTTAGCATCACTACGAGTGAGAAAGTCTCATCGTAGTCAACTCCTTGAACTTGTGGGAAAACATCTTAGCGACAAGTCGAGCTTTCTTGATAGAGGCTAAGGTGTCCCGTCTTTCGATGAGATGATGGATATCGCTTTGGTGGAAGTCGACTTTGACGATCCGACTACGAACGTGCGAGGACGTCGCGCCTTAGCAATCGCTAAACCAGCTCCGAGAGGTTATTGACCACGCCGGAGCACGATCAACCTGACCACGAGGGTCTGTTTCCTACGAGCAAACGAAGAACAAGCAAGAAACTAAGATTGCAATCTGGGTATTGCGAATATAAGATGAAAACTTTATTGATCAAGGTGGGGTTCTGTGACGCCTTTGTCTGGTCGTTGAACACAAACGAAGTACGCGAAGTTGCAGCTATGGCGAACTTTTAATCTAAACAAAACCCAAAGTCTAAACGATGCCCTAAGGGCTGTATATATGGAGGAAGAGGGGGGGAATTTCGTGGCCCTTGGTGGAGGGGTCCGAAATCAACCCTATCTCTTGTTTCCCCACACATACGGACTCTAAAAATAGCCTATACTTATGTATTTCGAAATTACATGGGCCTGGCCCAATAATAAGGTGACGCAGCACCTAAAATAGCCTCGGGACGAAATTTATGAAGTGGCATCTTGTATATTTCGTCCAAGGCTTCATGCACCCATTATGGTGGCTTCAAAGTCCTGAAATCATCACTTGTAACTCCGTTCTTGTTTTCCTTGCGCATGCCATCATCTCCATGCTTGTTCTTGCTCCAATGTTCATCCTTCTCCAAGCTAGGCCCTTCATTTGTAAGAAAAACAAATGTATCCAATTTAGGCAGCATCATATTCTCATGAATATTAGAATCATTACCAAGAAACGAAAGTACCTGGTAATTTAGTTGGCGTGCACGAGCTCTAGTAATTGGTCCAGTATGTATAGCAGCAGGGGCTGTGGGTGTAACAATTGTATTGATGTCCTCATCATTGCTTCCTATGACCCCTGATTCCATTTTGAAAGATGATATTAATAGAGCTAATAAAGCACAACAGGAGAAGAATAAGAGTGAAAATCAGATTGTGGCAAAAGAATTTGAGCAACAAATGAAGCCTAATAATAAACCATCTAGTGTTGCTTCTGAAATTAAATTGAAAAGTGCATGTTTATTTGCCACCAAATCTGATATTGATGAGCTAGATTTCAGCAAATCTGTTTGCTATGCTTTTGTGTGCAAAGAGGCATTATTTTCATTCGAGGACGTGCCTTCCTCTTTGCCTCCTGCTGTCACTAACATTTTGCAGGAGTTCGCTGACGTTTTTCCACAAGACGTGCCACCGGGATTACCGCCTATTCGAGGGATTGAGCATCAGATCGACTTAATTCCCGGTGCTTCACTACCAAACCGTGCACCATACCGTACCAATCCAGAGGAGACGAAGGAGATTATGCGTCAAGTACAAGAGCTTCTCGACAAAGGTTATATACGCGAATCCCTTAGTCCTTGTGCTGTTCCTATTATTCTAGTGCCGAAAAAGGATGGTACATCACGTATGTGTGTTGATTGTAGAGGCATTAATAATATTACTATTCGTTATCGTCATCCTATTCCTAGGCTAGATGATATGCTTGATGAATTGAGTGGTTCTACAATATTCTCCAAAGTTGATTTGCGTAGTGGCTACCATCAAATTCGTATGAAATTGGGAGATGAATGGAAAACAGCATTTAAAACTAAGTTTGGATTATATGAGTGGTTAGTCATGCCTTTTGGGTTAACTAATGCACCTAGTACTTTCATGAGATTAATGAACGAAGTTTTACGTGCTTTCATTGGACGATTTGTGGTAGTTTACTTCGATGACATATTGATTTATAGCAGATCTTTGGTGGAACATTTGAAACATTTACGTCCTGTTTTTATTGCTCTACGTGATGCTCGTTTGTTTGGTAACCTTGGGAAGTGCACCTTTTGCACCGACCGAGTATCTTTTCTTGGCTATGTTGTTACTCCACAGGGAATTGAAGTTGATAAAGCCAAGATTGAAGCTATTGAGAGTTGGCCGCAGCCCAAAACGGTCACACAAGTGAGGAGTTTTCTTGGCCTCGCTGGATTCTATAGGCGTTTTGTGAGAGATTTCAGCACCATTGCTGCACCTCTCAATGAGCTTACAAAGAAAGATGTGCCTTTTCTTTGGGGTACCGCACAGGAAGAAGCCTTCACGGTATTGAAAGATAAGTTGACACATGCTCCTTTACTCCAACTTCCTGATTTTAATAAGACTTTTGAGCTTGAATGTGATGCTAGTGGAATTGGATTAGGAGGTGTGTTATTACAAGATGGCAAACCTGTTGCATACTTTTCTGAAAAATTGAGTGGGCCTAGTCTGAATTATTCTACTTATGTTAAAGAATTATATGCTCTTGTTCGGACTTTAGAAACATGGCAACATTATTTATGGCCCAAAGAATTTGTTATACATTCTGATCATGAATCTTTGAAACATATTAAAAGTCAAGCTAAACTGAATCGTAGACATGCTAAATGGGTTGAATTCATTGAGACTTTCCCTTATGTCATTAAACACAAGAAGGGAAAAGAAAATGTTATTGCTGATGCATTGTCTCGTCGCTATACTATGCTTTCACAACTTGACTTCAAAATATTTGGTTTGGAGACCATCAAAGATCAATATGTGCATGATGCTGATTTTAAAGATGTAATGTAGAATTGTAAAGAAGGAAGAATGTGGAACAAGTTTGTCGTTAACGATGGATTTGTGTTTCGTGCTAACAAGCTATGCATTCCAGCTAGCTCCGTTCGTCTTTTGTTGTTGCAGGAGGCGCATTGATAGAGGCGGAGGTGTCCCGTCTTTGGATGAGATGATGGATTTCGCTTTGGTGGAAATTGATTTTGACGATCCGACTACGAACGTGCGAGGACGTCGCGCCTTAGCAATCGCTAAACCAACTCCGAGAGGTTATTGACCACGCCGGAGCACGATCAACCTGACCACGAGGGTCTGTTTCCTGCGAGCAAACGAAGAACAAGCAAGAAACTGAGATTGCAATCTGGATATTGCAAATATAAGATGAAAGCTTTATTGATCAAGGTGGGGTTCTGTGACGCCTTTGTCTGGTCGTTGAACACAAACGAAGTACGCGAAGTTGCAGCTATGGCGAACTTTTAATCTAAACAAAACCCAAAGTCTAAACGATGCCCTAAGGGCTGTATATATGGAGGAAGAGGGGGGAATTTCGTGGCCCTTGGTGGAGGGGTCCGAAATCAACCCTATCTCTTGTTTCCCCACACATACGGACTCTAAAAATAGCCTATACTTATGTATTTCGAAATTACATGGGCCTGGCCCAATAATAAGGTGGCGCAGCACCTAAAATAGCCTCGGGACGAAATTTATGAAGTGGCATCTTGTATATTTCGTCCAAGGCTTCATGCACCCATTATGGTGGCTTCAAAGTCCTGAAATCATCACTTGTAACTCCGTTCTTGTTCCCCTTGCGCATGCCATCATCTCCATGCTTGTTCTTACTCCAATGTTCATCCTTCTCCAAGCTAGGCCCTTCATTTGTAAGCAAAACAAATGTATCCAATTTAGGCAGCATCATATTCTCATGAACATTAAAATCATTACCAAGAAACGAAAGTACCTGGTAATTTAGTTGGCGTGCACGAGCTCTAGTAATTGGTCCAGTATGTATAGCAGCAGGGGCTGTGGGTGTAACAATTGTATTGATGTCCTCATCATCCTCCCCTTCTTGAAATGAAGTCGTCCTCGACGGAAGTTCATCTTCCTCACCCAAATAAGGCTTCAAATCTGCAATGTTAAAAGTGGGACTAACCCCAAAATCTGCAGGCAGCTCAAGTTTATATGCATTATCATTTATTTTCTCTAACACCTTAAAGGGACCATCAGCACGTGGCATTAACTTTGATTTGCGCAAATCAAGAAATCTATCCTTACGCTAATGTAACCAAACAAGATCTCCAGGTGCAAACACAACATGTTTTCTACCCTTATCTCCAGCAAGTTTATATTTAGCATTCATACGCTCAATGTTTTCCTTAGTTAACTCATGCATTTTTAAAATCAATTCAGCACGTTGTTTAGCATCAAAATTAACCTTCTCTGAAGATGGAAGAGGCAACAAATCAATAGGTGCACGAGGTAGGAAACCATACACAACTTCAAAAGGGCACATCTTAGTAGTAGAATGCAATGAACGATTATAAGCAAATTCAATATGAGGCAAGCATTCCTCCCACATTTTCTTATTATTCTTCAAAACAGCCCTAAGCATAGTAGACAACGTTCTATTGACTACTTCAGTTTGTCCATGAGTTTGGGGGTGACAAGTAGTACTAAAAAGCAGTTTAGTCCCCAACTTAGCCCATAAACATCTCCAAAAGTGGCTAAGAAATTTAGTATCACGATCTGAAACAATAGTATTTGGCACACCATGCAAGCGAATAATTTCACGAAAGAACAAATCAGCAACATTAACAGCATCATTGCTTTTATGACATGGTATAGAGTGTGCCATTTTCGAGAATCTATCCACGACAACAAATATGCTATCCCTCCCCTTCTTTGTTCGAGGTAAACCTAAAACAAAGTCCATAGATATATCCTCCCAAGGAACACTAGGTACAGGCAAAGGCATATATAAACCATGAGGATTGAGTCGTGACTTAGCTTTTTGACATGTAGTGCATCGAGCAATAAAACACTCAACATCCCGTCTCATCTTTGGCCAAAAGAAATGTGTAGCAAGTACGTCCTCCGTCTTCTTCACGCCAAAGTGTCCCATTAATCCTCCTCCATGCGCCTCCTGCAACAACAAAAGACGAACGGAGCTAGCTGGAATGCATAGCTTGTTAGCACGAAACACAAATCCATCGTTAACAACAAACTTGTTCCACATTCTTCCTTCTTTACAATTATGCATTATATCTTTAAAATCAGCATCATGCACATATTGATCTTTGATGGTCTCCAAACCAAATATTTTGAAGTCAAGTTGTGAAAGCATAGTATAGCGACGAGACAAAGCATCAGCAATAACATTTTCTTTTCCCTTCTTGTGTTTAATGACATAAGGGAAAGTCTCAATGAATTCAACCCATTTAGCATGTCTACGATTCAGTTTAGCTTGACTTTTAATATGTTTCAATGATTCATGATCAGAATGTATAACAAATTCTTTGGGCCATAAATAATGTTGCCATGTTTCTAAAGTCCGAACAAGAGCATATAATTCTTTATCATAAGTAGAATAATTCAGACTAGGCCCACTCAATTTTTCAGAAAAGTATGCAACAGGTTTGCCATCTTGTAATAACACACCTCCTAATCCAATTCCACTAGCATCACATTCAAGCTCAAAAGTCTTATTAAAATCAGGAAGTTGGA
>NC_057810.1:331283776-331285060 GCF_018294505.1 Triticum aestivum
AACTTGTTCCACATTCTTCCTTCTTTACAATTCTGCATTACATCTTTAAAATCAGCATCATGCACATATTGATATTTGATGGTCTCCAAACCAAATATTTTGAAGTCAAGTTGTGAAAGCATAGTATAGCGACGAGACAATGCATCAGCAATAACATTTTCTTTTCCCTTCTTATGTTTAATGACATAAGGGAAAGTCTCAATGAATTCAACCCATTTAGCATGTCTACGATTCAGTTTAGCTTGACTTTTAATATGTTTCAAAGATTCATGATCAGAATGTATAACAAATTCTTTGGGCCATAAATAATGTTGCCATGTTTCTAAAGTCCGAACAAGAGCATATAATTCTTTATCATAAGTAGAATAATTCAGACTAGGCCCACTCAATTTTTCAGAAAAGTATGCAACGGGTTTGCCATCTTGTAATAACACACCTCCTAATCCAATTCCACTAGCATCACATTCAAGCTCAAAAGTCTTAGTAAAATCAGGAAGTTGGAGTAAAGGAGCATGTGTCAACTTATCTTTCAATACCGTGAAGGCTTCTTCCTGTGCGGTACCCCAAACAAAAGGCACATCCTTCTTTGTAAGCTCGTTGAGAGGTGCAGCAATGGTGCTGAAATCTCTCACAAAACGCCTATAGAATCCAGCGAGGCCAAGAAAACTCCTCACCTGTGTGACCGTTTTGGGCTGCGGCCAACTCTCAATAGCTTCAATCTTGGCTTTGTCAACTTCAATTCCCTGTGGAGTAACAACATAGCCAAGAAAAGATACTCGGTCGGTGCAAAAGGTGCACTTCCCAAGGTTACCAAACAAACGTGCATCACATAGAGCAATAAAAACAGCACGTAAATGTTCCAAATGTTCTTCCAAAGATCTGCTATAAATCAGTATATCATCAAAATAGACTACCACAAATCGTCCAATGAAAGCACGTAAAACTTCGTTCATTAATCTCATGAAAGTACTAGGTGCATTAGTTAACCCAAAAGGCATGACTAACCACTCATATAATCCAAACTTAGTTTTAAATGCTGTTTTCCATTCATCTCCCAATTTCATACGAATTTGATGGTAGCCACTACGCAAATCAACTTTGGAGAATATTGTAGAGCCACTCAATTCATCAAGCATATCATCTAGCCTAGGAATAGGATGACGATAACGAATAGTAATATTATTAATGCCTCTACAATCAACACACATACGTGATGTACCATCCTTTTTCGGCACTAGAATAATAGGAACAGCACAAGGACTAAGGGATTCGCGTATATAACCT
>NC_057810.1:331288084-331318828 GCF_018294505.1 Triticum aestivum
TTTTTTTTTCGACTGCCCGGACCCAAAAACTGGAAACGGGTCAAAAAAAACTTCCTATAATGGCACCTGTCTCAAAACACTCAGAAACACCTAAAAATAGGATAGCCAGAAATTTTTTCGAAAAATGCGTTTTCGAAAATTTTTGGGCCTAAACGGAGCGTGGCTACCCGACTCCGGCAAGGAAACACGAATCGGAATCTAGATGGATCCCGAAAACAAACCTAATAAGCAAAGAACTCGGATTGGTGGTGGATATATGGCAGCGGTGGTGGTAGCGGTCGTAGTATATGGATATGGATCGGTGGTGGTATATGGATATGGATCGGTGGTGGTATATGGACACGGATTGGTGGTGGTATATGGATACGGATTCGGTGCGGTGGTGGTAGATGGCAGGGGCGATGATGATGGTGCGGCGGCGGCGTGACAACTTATGACCAGAACTCGAAACTCTAAAAGACTAGACTCTAAGACCAGCAACTAGACACGACGATGCAACCGAAAATTCAACAAAGCAAAACCCTAAAAAGATTATGCAAGGCTCAGATTGGTTCGGATATGATGAACTAACCCTAATTTTTTTGTGGCTTTTTCGTGGACTATAGGTATGAAGAACAGACTCGATCTAAACTACTAAAAACTGTAAAATCTCACCGAGCAACCTGGAAATCTGATACCACTTGATAGAGGCAAAGGTGTCCCGTCTTTCGATGAGATGGTGGATTTCGCTTTGGTGGAAGTCGACTTTGACGATCCGACTACGAACGTGCGAGGACGTCGCGCCTTAGCAATCGCTAAACCAACTCCGAGAGGTTATTGACCACGCCGGAGCACGATCAACCTGACCACGAGGGTCTGTTTCCTGCGAGCAAACGAAGAACAAGCAAGAAACTAAGATTGCAATCTGGATATTGCGAATATAAGATGAAAGCTTTATTGATCAAGGTGGGGTTCTGTGACGCCTTTGTCTGGTCGTTGAACACAAACGAAATACGCGAAGTTGCAGCTATGGCGAACTTTTAATCTAAACAAAACCCAAAGTCTAAACGATGCCCTAAGGGCTGTATATATGGAGGAAGAGGGGGAGAATTTCGTGGCCCTTGGTGGAGGGGTCCGAAATCAACCCTATCTCTTGTTTCCCCACACATACGGACTCTAAAAATAGCCTATACTTATGTATTTCGAAATTACATGGGCCTGGCCCAATAATAAGGTGACGCAGCACCTAAAATAGCCTCGGGACGAAATTTATGAAGTGGCGTCTTGTATATTTCGTCCAAGGCTTCATGCACCCATTATGGTGGCTTCAAAGTCCTGAAATCATCACTTGTAACTCCGTTCTTGTTTCCCTTGCGCATGCCATCATCTCCATGCTCGTTCTTGCTCCAATGTTCATCCTTCTCCAAACTAGGCCCTTCATTTGTAAGCAAAACAAATGTATCCAATTTAGGCAGCATCATATTCTCATGAACATTAGAATCATTACCAAGAAACGAAAGTACCTGGTAATTTAATTGGCGTGCACGAGCTCTAGTAATTGGTCCAGTATGTATAGCAGCAGGGGCTGTGGGTGTAACAATTGTATTGATGTCCTCATCATCCTCCCCTTCTTGAAATGAAGTCGTCCTCGACGGAAGTTCATCTTCCCCACCCAAATAAGGCTTCAAATCTGCAATGTTAAAAGTGGGACTAACCCCAAAATCTGCAGGCAGCTCAAGTTTATATGCATTATCATTTATTTTCTCTAACACCTTAAAGGGACCATCAGCACGTGGCATTAACTTTGATTTGCGCAAATCAGGAAATCTATCCTTACGCAAATGTAACCAAACAAGATCTCCAGGTGCAAACACAACATGTTTTCTACCCTTATCTCCAGCAAGTTTATATTTAGCATTCATGCGCTCAATGTTTTCCTTAGTTAACTCATGCATTTTTAAAATCAATTCAGCACGTTGTTTAGCATCAAAATTAACCTTCTCCGAAGATGGAAGAGGCAACAAATCAATAGGTGCACGAGGTAGGAAACCATACACAACTTCAAAAGGGCACATCTTAGTAGTAGAATGCAATGAACGATTATAAGCAAATTCAATATGAGGCAAGCATTCCTCCCACATTTTCTTATTATTGTTCAAAACAGCCCTAAGCATAGTGATGAGGACATCAATACAATTGTTACACCCACAGCCCCTGCTGCTATACATACTGGACCAATTACTAGAGCTCGTGCACGCCAACTAAATTACCAGGTACTTTCGTTTCTTGGTAATGATTCTAATGTTCATGAGAATATGATGCTGCCTAAATTGGATACATTTGTTTTGCTTACAAATGAAGGGCCTAGCTTGGAGAAGGATGAACATTGGAGCAAGAACAAGCATGGAGATGATGGCATGCGCAAGGGGAACAAGAACGGAGTTACAAGTGATGATTTCAGGACTTTGAAGCCACCATAATGGGTGCATGAAGCCTTGGACGAAATATACAAGATGCCACTTCATAAATTTCGTCCCGAGGCTATTTTAGGTGCTGCGTCACCTTATTATTGGGCCAGGCCCATGTAATTTCGAAATACATAAGTATAGGCTATTTTTAGAGTCCGTATGTGTGGGGAAACAAGAGATAAGGGTTGATTTCGGACCCCTCCACCAAGGGCCACGAAATTCCCCCCTCTTCCTCCATATATACAGCCCTTAGGGCATCGTTTAGACTTTGGGTTTTGTTTAGATTAAAAGTTCGCCATAGCTGCAACTTTGCGTACTTCGTTTGTGTTCAACGACCAGACAAAGGCGTCACAGAACCCCACCTTGATCAATAAAGCTTTCATCTTATATTCGCAATATCCAGATTGCAATCTTAGTTTCTTGCTTGTTCTTCGTTTGCTCGCAGGAAACAGACCCTCGTGGTCAGGTTGATCGTGCTCCGGCGTGGTCAATAACCTCTCGGAGTTGGTTTAGCGATTGCTAAGGCGCGACGTCCTCGCACGTTCGTAGTCGGATCGTCAAAGTCGACTTCCACCAAAGCGAAATCCACCATCTCATCGAAAGACGGGACACCTTTGCCGCTATCATGTGCCCTTTTGAAGTTGTGTATGGTTTCCTACCTCGTGCACCTATTGATTTGTTGCCTCTTCCATCTTCGGAGAAGGTTAATTTTGATGCTAAACAACGTGCTGAATTGATTTTAAAAATGCATGAGTTAACTAAGGAAAACATTGAGCGTATGAATGCTAAATATAAACTTGCTGGAGATAAGGGTAGAAAACATGTTGTGTTTGCACCTGGAGATCTTGTTTGGTTACATTTGCGTAAGGATAGATTTCCTGATTTGCGCAAATCAAAGTTGATGCCACGTGCTGATGGTCCCTTTAAGGTGTTAGAGAAAATAAATGATAATGCATATAAACTTGAGCTGCCTGCAGATTTTGGGGTTAGTCCCACTTTTAACATTGCAGATTTGAAGCCTTATTTGGGTGAGGAAGATGAACTTCCGTCGAGGACGACTTCATTTCAAGAAGGGGAGGATGATGAGGACATCAATACAATTGTTACACCCACAGCCCCTGCTGCTATACATACTGGACCAATTACTAGAGCTCGTGCACGCCAACTAAATTACCAGGTACTTTCGTTTCTTGGTAATGATTCTAATGTTCATGAGAATATGATGCTGCCTAAATTGGATACATTTGTTTTGCTTAAAAATGAAGGGCCTAGCTTGGAGAAGGATGAACATTGGAGCAAGAACAAGCATGGAGATGATGGCATGCGCAAGGGGAACAAGAACGGAGTTACAAGTGATGATTTCAGGACTTTGAAGCCACCATAATGGGTGCATGAAGCCTTGGACGAAATATACAAGATGCCACTTCATAAATTTCGTCCCGAGGCTATTTTAGGTGCTGCGTCACCTTATTATTGGGCCAGGCCCATGTAATTTCGAAATACATAAGTATAGGCTATTTTTAGAGTCCGTATGTGTGGGGAAACAAGAGATAGGGTTGATTTCGGACCCCTCCACCAAGGGCCACGAAATTCCCCCCTCTTCCTGATAGAGGCAAAGGTGTCCCGTCTTTCGATGAGATGGTGGATTTCGCTTTGGTGGAAGTCGACTTTGACGATCCGACTACGAACGTGCGAGGACGTCGCGCCTTAGCAATCGCTAAACCAACTCCGAGAGGTTATTGACCACGCCGGAGCACGATCAACCTGACCACGAGGGTCTGTTTCCTGCGAGCAAACGAAGAACAAGCAAGAAACTAAGATTGCAATCTGGATATTGCGAATATAAGATGAAAGCTTTATTGATCAAGGTGGGGTTCTGTGACGCCTTTGTCTAGTCGTTGAACACAAACGAAGTACGCGAAGTTGCAGCTATGGCGAACTTTTAATCTAAACAAAACCCAAAGTCTAAACGATGCCCTAAGGGCTGTATATATGGAGGAAGAGGGGGGAATTTCGTGGCCCTTGGTGGAGGGGTCCGAAATCAACCCTTATCTCTTGTTTCCCCACACATACGGACTCTAAAAATAGCCTATACTTATGTATTTCGAAATTACATGGGCCTGGCCCAATAATAAGGTGACGCAGCACCTAAAATAGCCTCGGGACGAAATTTATGAAGTGGCATCTTGTATATTTCGTCCAAGGCTTCATGCACCCATTATGGTGGCTTCAAAGTCCTGAAATCATCACTTGTAACTCCGTTCTTGTTCCCCTTGCGCATGCCATCATCTCCATGCTTGTTCTTGCTCCAATGTTCATCCTTCTCCAAGCTAGGCCCTTCATTTGTAAGCAAAACAAATGTATCCAATTTAGGCAGCATCATATTCTCATGAACATTAGAATCATTACCAAGAAACGAAAGTACCTGGTAATTTAGTTGGCGTGCACGAGCTCTAGTAATTGGTCCAGTATGTATAGCAGCAGGGGCTGTGGGTGTAACAATTGTATTGATGTCCTCATCACTTCCTCCATATATACAGCCCTTAGGGCATCGTTTAGACTTTGGGTTTTGTTTAGATTAAAAGTTCGCCATAGCTGCAACTTCGCGTACTTCGTTTGTGTTCAACGACCAGACAAAGGCGTCACAGAACCCCACCTTGATCAATAAAGCTTTCATCTTATATTCGCAATATCCAGATTGCAATCTTAGTTTCTTGCTTGTTCTTCGTTTGCTCGCAGGAAACAGACCCTCGTGGTCAGGTTGATCGTGCTCCGGCGTGGTCAATAACCTCTCGGAGTTGGTTTAGCGATTGCTAAGGCGCGACGTCCTCGCACGTTCGTAGTCGGATCGTCAAAGTCGACTTCCACCAAAGCGAAATCCACCATCTCATTGAAAGACGGGACACCTCCGCCTCTATCATCTTCCCTCAAGAGGGGTCTTGAATCCGCTTGGGGGATCTTCTCCGAAGAAGTCCTGAGCTCCGAGGAGAAGTAGCCAAGTGGATGAGCAAGGCTCTCACACAAAATATGAGCTAAACCTATGCTGCCCGTACAAGGAGGTGGGGGTGTCCTATTTATAGTCTTAGTGCAAATGGAAGTCAAAACGAAGGGGTACAAGGGCTCCAGCCCGCAGGTTTGGTCATTCAGGAGTCGGACGTCCGGAAGGGGGTCGGTCGTCCAGTCGGCTCGTCGGTCGTCCGTAGGGGGTCGGTCGTCCGGGGCTTCAGGAGGGTCCGGTCGTCCGGGCGCGCTCGGACGTCCGTAGTTTCGGTTCTGGTGCTTGGCGTCCGGTCGTCCGGTCCGCTCCGGACGTCCGTAGATTTGGTTCGGGTGGCGACGTGTCGGACGTCCGGAGGGGTCCGGTCGTCCGTGTCCTGGGACTCATCGGATGTCCGGACACTGTCGGTCGTCCGAGGCCTATAGCTCCGCGGCAGCTCTTCTTCTTGTTCATCATGATTGGGGTCCTCGCCGTCTTGGCTCTTGGAGGTAGCTGTTCCGTGGCTCGTTTCCAGGCACCTGATAACACACAGAGTTTCTGAATGAGGTAGTAGCCATGTCTCGTGAGTAGGAATAGGAAGTTCGGAGAGGAGCGAGTTCACCTTATCTTCAATGGCCTTAGCTCGGGCTCGTGTCATGGGTCCAAGTGGTGTCGAGGGATATGTAGGCACGTCCATGGGGATGAGCAAGGGATGCTCCGCATCAATATCGCTCCGTCCGCCGCCGCCTCTCACGCCTGTTCGTATCATCATTCTTTTTAGTCGTCCGCTTGCACCACGAGTCCATCCATCTACAGGCGCCTTTGCTTCACGCGGGTAAACATCCATCATTGCACCCATCGTTGTCCGCTGTGCCTGCCTTGTACGTTTTCTACTTGCTTGTACTATTGCTAGTTGGGAATTGCCTAGACACATGTATTTCATTAATTTCCAATATCCAGTAGTACAACCGGTAGCTCCTAGTAGCATTTGTTTCAGTCCTGTTATCCTCTTCAATCGTGTGTATACTTTGGTAACCGGCCTGGTAAAAAAAAGCAAGAAAACAAAGTGAAAAAAACAGAGGAGAAAAAAGAGCAAAAAAAAAAGAAATAGAAAAAAACAAATCAGGCGGGCTAGCATCTATTCTGGGCTGTTTTGTTCTGTTCTGGACTAGCATCTATTATTTTTGCTGCTACTTGATTGCCACTCCATCTATCATATATTTTCGAGCTTTGTCATACATTGCGGATATACCTCACTTATATCTAGCTACTTGGAGCTATCATATTTTCATTCGGTTTTCACTCGCTTGATTCAGTATCTGGGCTTAGATTATTTTGTCTCTTACTAGTCGACTGCCAGCACTAGTTAGGAGTTTGAGCAATTATTCAACTTGCATTGCTTTTTGCTAAATTGTGACACTAATATTGTGAGTTGAGAAGCCTTTGCCAAGCTACACTTTTTCTACCAATAAGTATAGGTTCCGGCTCTACTGATTCCTGGTTATCGCTCCATCCAATCTTCATCGGTCGTTTGACGCCAACACCAACGCGCCGATCACCACCTGTTGCATTGGTAAGAACAAGTAAGAATTTGATACTAAGCTTGAGTGTGAGCGACTTTTTTTTCTTCACCACGTCCTACTAGTTGATAGGGATTATACACTGTGTGTTTTTTCTCTTTCGCTAACAATGGCACAGGATCAACCCACACTTGAGGGTCTCACTGCGGATGTGAAAGTCACCAGCGAGCGTCTCGCCCAACTTGAGGGTGCTCAGATTGTGGCCGAAGAGAGGCTCAAGGCCATTGAGGATGCACAGGGTGTTGCGAACACACAACTACAAGACATCTTGTTACGTCTGGACGAGCTGCGGACTGCACTCCCCGTCAACAACAACGCCGTTCCTCACAATTCCACGGGAGTTGCCGCTACTTCGCAAGCGCGACGTGTGCCCATGGGTCATCCACAGCACCCCGCTACTGCCACCGATGCTGACACCATAAACCAGCACCCACAAATTCCTCCTCGCGTCCATGAGTGACATGGGGACAACTACGAGGATTATTCTGGTGACACCGAGGATGACCAAATGGTCAACCACCACAATGACCGTGCTCATCGACAACTGCGTTTCAACCGTCAAGGTATGGCACGAGGTCCAAACAGGTATGATGTTCGAGATTACGACCACTCTAGTGCTAAAATTAAATTTACTATGCCTTCTTTCAATGGTAAATATAATCCAGACGTTTATCTTGATTGGGAACTTTCAGTTGAACAAAAATTTGCATGTCATGATATTCCTGAGAACCAAAGAGTTAGGGCAGCCACTAGTGAATTTACAAACTTTGCTTCCATGTGGTGGAGTGAATATTGTCGTATTAATGCAAATAATATACCTACTACTTGGGATGCTTTAAAGCGAGCTATGCGATAGCGTTATGTTCCTTCATATTATGCTCGTGATAAGCTAAATGAATTGCAACGTTTAAAACAATGTAGTAGTTCTGTAGAGGATTATTATCAAGAATTGCAAATTGGCTTAGTGCGATGTGCATTAGTTGAAACCGAAGATGCTATGATGGCTAGATTTTTAGGTGGTTTGAATCGTGATATTCAGGATATATTGGACTATAAGGAGTACAATTCTATTACTCGTTTGTTTCATTTTGCTTGTAAAGCTGAAAGGGAAGTACAGGGACGACACAACAAGGGACGGGGTAATTTTTCTGCAGGTCGCCGCTCATCATGGACACCCTCTCCTACAGTTCCGTCCACTACTGAGTCAACACCACCTATCTTGAACAATGGTGCACACCCATCACGTTCAAAATCAGCTCCACAATCATCCGAGACTTCAAAAGCAATTTCTCTAGCACCCACCACTTCGTCTGGACGCACAAGGGACATGAAGTGTCATATATGCAAAGGTGGCGGGCACTTGATGAAGGACTGCCCAAATAAACAAACATTCATTGTGCGGGAAGACGGTGAGTACTCCTCTGCTAGTGATTTGGATGAAGATACACGTGCTATGCTTGCCACTAATAATGCAGGTGACACCAAGGAGCATGACACAGAGGAGATACATATTAATGCTGAGATGGCAGATCAATACCCAAGCCTTGTAACCATGCGAGTACTTAGTGCCCAGGTGGGGCATACTGAGATGCCTCAACGCCATAATCTTTTTCAAACTAAGTTTGTTGTCAAGGGGCATTCTGTTCGTGTGATCATTGATGGTGGAAGCTGCAATAATTTGGCGAGTATTGAGATGGTAGAGAAGCTTGGCCTCACCACTACACGGCACCCCCATCCATATTATATTCAATGGTTCAATGACTATGGTAAGGTAACACGTCGTGTGAGGGTTCATTTCACACTTGGTTCATATCATGATTATGTTGACTACGATGTCGCACCTATGCAAGCTTGTTCTTTATTGTTAGGCCGACCTTGGCAATATGATAATAGTGTCATCCATCATGGTAGAACAAATTCGTATAGTCTCATGTTTGAAAGAAAAACCATTAACTTGCTTCCTATGACCCCCGATGAAATTATAAATGATGCGAAAGCTAAATCAACGGATTGTACTACACATAGTATGCTTGCTATCAATTCTGAATTATTTCGATTAAGTGTTTCAACTTATGATCTGGACATACCGGGTGGTCAGAAAGTTCATTTGCGTCCCCATAATATATATATACACTTGGCATGGGATACAATTTATCATGATGTTATGCTCCGCCATGAGAAAATTTATCACGATTTTGAGAATGGTGCTATCACAAATTTATCAGACCCTCATGAGCTAACGCCTTTTGAACGGCCTATATATGTTGCATCTATTTTTGCTTTGCTCTATGATGTGTTCGACATAGGTGAAAGCCGAGGACGGCTTTATTTTCAAGAAAGGGAGGATGATGTGGACATACTCATCATAGATACATATACAAATATTATACGACATATTTGTCAGGTGATTTCTAATAATAACTATTCAATTATTATTTGTACTATTGGACACATAAATACTACATATTTTTGTGCTTTATGCAGAATTATTAGAAATACGTACACAGTATGGATTAGATGGCGGGATTATACTGAAGATTTCAAAGCATATGAGTATACAAATTCTAAAAGTCAATCCATATGGTCAAGCCAAGGAAGAGGGGCTCATGTACGTGCATGCAGGAGACCAATACTAGTCAAGACATCATACAAGGGAGCTCCAGTACATGCATGTTTGCATTACGTGCAGGTGCACGTGCATGGCACAAGTTGGTCCCTGAGCATGTGCACGCACGGGCTGGCCCATAAGCATCAACGTCCAATGCACAAAGGCCGAGGCCTGTCCACCTTTCGTCAGCGCCAAGGAAACCCAGGATAACACAAGACAGCCGCCGGCGGAGGGTCCTCTAATAAATAGCTAGTAGTGTTTAGGGTTTACGTTCGGGTTTTGTTTAGAGAAGTTTAGCTATATTGCTACTTTTATTTGTCTTCACTCGTAGCGGCTAGTGCGACCGTCAAGACATCCTATCGGAATCCCATCTTGTGAGATTAATCCCATCTAGCATATTCGCAATTTTGAGATTGCTTGGCTATTATTTTCTTGTATGTTCTTCGATTTGCTTGCAGGAAAAATCCTTCGTGGATAGGTCGATCGTGTCGTTGGCTCGGTCGATAACGCCGTGGAGTTGTGATAGAGGCAAAGGTGTCCCGTCTTTCGATGAGATGATTGATATCGCTTTGGTGGAAGTCGACTTTGACGATCCGACTATGAACGTGCGAGGATGTCGCGCCTTAGCAATCGCTAAACCAACTCCGAGAGGTTATTGACCACGCCGGAGCACGATCAACCTGACCACGAGGGTCTGTTTCCTGCGAGCAAACGAAGAACAAGCAAGAAACTAAGATTGCAATCTGGAGTGTGCTTTTCCCTCGTTTACGTGCAGCGCCGTGATTTTGTTAGTGTTCTAGGCTCGCGTCTCTAGTACAGTCTAGCCTAGGACCAGCACAGTACCGTCGTTGAGCGTTTATTCAACTTTGCATCTCTGAATTGATTATTGCTGATCCTTTTTTGCTACCATATTATAAGCCTTCCCAGCTCCACATACATCTACGTCGTGCGTTTGACTCTGCCTGGTAATCGCTTTATCCAAGCTTTGAGAGTTTTTGATGCGGAGCATCCCTCGCTCATCCCCATGGACGTGCCTACATCTCCCTCAACACCACTTGGACCCATGACACGAGCCCGAGCTAAGGCCATTGAAGATAAGGTGAACTCGCTCCTCTCCGAACTTCCTATTCCTACTCACGAGACATGGCTACTACCTCATTCAGAAACTCTGTGTGTTATCAGGTGCCTGGAAACGAGACACGGAACAGCTACCCCCAAGAGCCAAGACGGCGAGGACCCCAACCATGATGAACAAGAAGAAGAGCTGCCGCGAAGCTACAGGCGTCGGACGACCGACAGTGTCCGGACGTCCGACGAGTCCCAGGACACGGACGACCGGACCCCTCCGGACGTCCGACACTTCGTCACCCGAACCAAATCTACGGACGTCCGGAGCGGACCGGACGACCGGACGCCAAGCACCAGAACCGAAACTACGGACGTCCGAGCGCGCTCGGACGACCGGACCCTCCTGAAGCCCCGGACGACCGACCCCCTACGGACGATCGACGCGCCTACACCCGAGATGAAACAACGGACGCCCGAGCGCGCCCGGACGACCGGACCGTCCCGAGCCTCCGGACGTCCGACGCCTTTCGGACGTCCGACTCCTGAGTGACCGAACCTGCGGGCTGGAGCCCTTGTACCCCTTCGTTTTGACTTCCATTTGCACTAAGACTATAAATTGGACACCCCCCACCTCCTGGTACGGGCAGCATTGGATTAGCTCATATTTGTGAGAGAGTCTTTGCTCATCCACTTGGATACTTCTCCTCGGAGTTCAGGACCTCTTCGGAGAAGATCCCCAAGCGGATTCAAGACCCCTCTCGAGGGAAGACCATCAAGACCTTCGTTAGGAGATGAACTGTCCTTTGTATCCTTACCTTTGTTGACTATGGATCATATGTACCTCTTTGTGTTCGGTGATCTAGCACTCGTGTGATTGATTCTCTATCGGTTTTGTGATTCTCTCTCAACCTCCCCGTGATTTCCCCTTTGTGCTTCCGCGTGTTCTTTGTGTTTCCCCTGTGGGTCCCTCCAAACGTGAAAGATCATCCATCTAGGGTTCTGCCCTACATCATCTTGGTATCATGAGCCACGTTGATCACATTTTTGGAGCCCCTACCCCGTGTTCTCTAGCTTGATTTTGTTGTTTTCGTCCTAATTCCGAAAATTCCCCACCAAAAATAGCCCCAAATTTTTTTTGTGATTTTTTTGTGAGTTGAGATTTTGTTGGATTTGGTCCATGGATTTGTGTTGTTGCGTGTGGATCTAGCTTTCCCCACCCTCCCCACCCTTTCCATCCATCAAACCGCTCGATTTCGACCTCACCATCTTCTTCTTCCCTGGAGTTTCGCAGTTCCTCTCCCTGAGCCCGATTTTCGCCCAGGCTACGGATGACCGGAAAAGGCCGGACGTCCGACGAAGTCCGAACGACCGTAAAATCACGGACGTCCGTGAAACCCTGACGAAGCTGAAGTTCGATAGTTCCCTACCTCCACATTCCCACATTCCACCACATCTTCCAAACCCACGTACATAAACATCTTCCACGATACCTCCGATGACGATTTTAACACATTTTGGTCCTTGAGATTTCGAGTTGTGGATTCCATATCCTTTTGTGTTTCGGCTATCTAGGTACGGTTGACGTCATCACCACCACGGCTCATCTACGCAAGGGTCTCATCATCGCAAGGACGGTAACTTCGACGACATCTTTGTCATACCTTGCAATTGCATTGATACCCACA
The DNA here is from genome assembly GCF_018294505.1 of Triticum aestivum. Lineage (NCBI taxonomy): Eukaryota > Viridiplantae > Streptophyta > Magnoliopsida > Poales > Poaceae > Triticum > Triticum aestivum. The sequence continues at coordinate 331,300,450 of NC_057810.1, forward strand.
TGTCCCTACTTTTGCGTAGCTTACCCATCAAGACTAGCCATTGAGTATTGCTGGCAACGTGACTTGTGCACATTAGTGATCATACTCCATATAGCATACATATCATACCATAGTGGTGCATATCTCGAGATCAACTTGTGTGTCACAAAGTTGTCATAGCATACGCAATTGCTATCTTGGTTCGTGAAGTTTTGCATGAGAAAAGAGCTCAAAAGTGAAAGAGCCACCCAAGCTTTTAAGCAAAGAGGAAAGATAAGCAAAGAGCTTATGAGCAAGAACCATAGCATCATACTACATTAAGATTGTCATATTGGATCATCTTGGATCATTGCACCGAAATACCATACATATAGCATAATTGGGATAGAGATAGTTGCATTTTTGCCTAGTAGGTTGTGCACAAGTTTGCATATTGGCCTATTGTGCAATCGTGCTAGCGTCTCTCTAGAATTGTGCAACAAGAGCATTTTCGTGGTTTCCACATTTTGGCTCACTTTTGGTTTGCACAATCCCACTTATCTATTTGTGTGTGTGTTTTCGTGTAGCCATTCTAGCTTGGTCTACTTGTTGCATTTGCAAATTTGTGAATCTTTTCCAACATTATTGAAGCTCACTTACTATTGCATCAAATTTTGTGCCACCATCCTAACCAAGCTCCACCAAAAGCTTTTACTTGTGTAGGTGTGAGAACCGACAAGAATTGGTACCAACAGTGCTATTTCATTGTCCGCATTTGAGTGAATTTGATTCATCTTCAACATCGGTCAAGGTACATTTGGTACACGTTCTTTTCCTTCTTCCACTTACATTTTACTTGGTATGATGGATAGGCCAAGTTCTTCTACAAATCCACCTCTCATCGAGCATGGCGACGACATGTCATCATTCGTCACAAAGAGCCACCTCTTTGGTGCTCAAAGGGCGTTACACCAAGAGCAACAAGCTATGAGCGACCGCATCGACAACCTCGCCACCGACTTGCGACTCTCCGAGCAACGTACAAGAGACTACTTCGACGACAAGTTCGAATCTCACAAGCAAGAAAATGATGCAAGAATGGACGAGATCCGCGCCTTGATGAGGAACCGGCATCATTCCACTTCTTCCTCCTCAAGACGGAGCCGCTCGAGTTAACACTCCGATGACACCTTCTCCGGCTCAAGTACACGTCTTCGACCGTTCTTCGACGAGCCGCGCATCAAGACTGATAGAGGCAAAGGTGTCCCGTCTTTCGATGAGATGATGGATATCGCTTTGGTGGCAGTCGACTTTGACGATCCGACTACGAACGTGCGAGGACGTCGCGCCTTAGGAATCGCTAAACCAACTCCGAGAGGTTATTGACCACGCCGGAGCACGATCAACCTGACCACGAGGGTCTGTTTCCTGCGAGCAAACGAAGAACAAGCAAGAAACTGAGATTGCAATCTGGATATTGCTAATATAAGATGAAAGCTTTATTGATCAAGGTGGGGTTCTGTGACGCCTTTGTCTGGTCGTTGAACACAAACGAAGTACGTGAAGTTGCAGCTATGGCGAACTTTTAATCTAAAGAAAACCCAAAGTCTAAACGATGCCCTAAGGGCTGTATATATGGAGGAAGAGGGGGGAATTTCGTGGCCCTTGGTGGAGGGGTCCTAAATCAACCCTATCTCTTGTTTCCCCACACATACGGACTCTAAAAATAGCCTATACTTATGTATTTCGAAATTACATGGGCCTGGCCCAATAATAAGGTGACGCAGCACCTAAAATAGCCTCGGGACGAAATTTATGAAGTGGCATCTTGTATATTTCGTCCAAGGCTTCATGCACCCATTATGGTGGCTTCAAAGTCCTGAAATCATCACTTGTAACTCCGTTCTTGTTCCCCTTGCGCATGCCATCATCTCCATGCTTGTTCTTGCTCCAATGTTCATCCTTCTCCAAGCTAGGCCCTTCATTTGTAAGCAAAACAAATGTATCCAATTTAGGCAGCATCATATTCTCATGAATATTAGAATCATTACCAAGAAACGACAGTACCTGGTAATTTAGTTGGCGTGCACGAGCTCTAGTAATTGGTCCAGTATGTATAGCAGCAGGGGCTGTGGGTGTAACAATTGTATTGATGTCCTCATCATCCTCCCCTTCTTGAAATGAAGTCGTCCTCGACGGAAGTTCATCTTCCTCACCCAAATAAGGCTTCAAATCTGCAATGTTAAAAGTGGGACTAACCCCAAAATCTGCAGGCAGCTCAAGTTTATATGCATTATCATTTATTTTCTCTAACACCTTAAAGGGACCATCAGCACGTGGCATTAACTTTGATTTGCGCAAATCAGGAAATCTATCCTTACGCAAATGTAACCAAACAAGATCTCCAGGTGCAAACACAACATGTTTTCTACCCTTATCTCCAGCAAGTTTATATTTAGCATTCATACGCTCAATGTTTTTGATGAGGACATCAATACAATTGTTACACCCACAGCCCCTGCTGCTATACATACTGGACCAATTACTAGAGCTCGTGCACGCCAACTAAATTACCAGGTACTTTCGTTTCTTGGTAATGATTCTAATGTTCATGAGAATATGATGCTGCCTAAATTGGATACATTTGTTTTGCTTACAAATGAAGGGCCTAGCTTGGAGAAGGATGAACATTGGAGCAAGAACAAGCATGGAGATGATGGCATGCGCAAGGGGAACAAGAACGGAGTTACAAGTGATGATTTCAGGACTTTGAAGCCACCATAATGGGTGCATGAAGCCTTGGACGAAATATACAAGATGCCACTTCATAAATTTCGTCCCGAGGCTATTTTAGGTGCTGCGTCACCTTATTATTGGGCCAGGTCCATGTAATTTCGAAATACATAAGTATATGCTATTTTTAGAGTCCGTATGTGTGGGGAAACAAGAGATAGGGTTGATTTCGGACCCCTCCACCAAGGGCCACGAAATTCCCCCCCTCTTCCTCCATATATACAGCCCTTAGGGCATCGTTTAGACTTTGGGTTTTGTTTAGATTAAAAGTTCGCCATAGCTGCAACTTCGCGTACTTCGTTTGTGTTCAACGACCAGACAAAGGCGTCACAGAACCCCACCTTGATCAATAAAGCTTTCATCTTATATTCGCAATATCCAGATTGCAATCTCAGTTTCTTGCTTGTTCTTCGTTTGCTCGCAGGAAACAGACCCTCGTGGTCAGGTTGATCGTGCTCCGGCGTGGTCAATAACCTCTCGGAGTTGGTTTAGCGATTGCTAAGGTGCGACGTCCTCGCACGTTCGTAGTCGGATCGTCAAAGTCGACTTCCACCAAAGCGAAATCCACCATCTCATCGAAAGACGGGACACCTTTGCCTCTATCAACAAGTAGTACTAAAAAGCAGTTTAGTCCCCAACTTAGCCCATAAACATCTCCAAAAGTGGCTAAGAAATTTAGTATCACGATCTGAAACAATAGTATTTGGCACACCATGCAAGCGAATAATTTCACGAAAGAACAAATCAGCAACATTAACAGCATCATCGCTTTTATGACATGGTATAAAGTGTGCCATTTTCGAGAATCTATCCACGACAACAAATATGCTATCCCTCCCCTTCTTTGTTCGAGGTAAACCTAAAACAAAGTCCATAGATATATCCTCCCAAGGAACACTAGGTACAGGCAAAGGCATATATAAACCATGAGGATTGAGTCGTGACTTAGCTTTTTGACATGTAGTGCATCGAGCAATAAAACGCTCAACATCCCGTCTCATCTTTGGCCAAAAGAAATGTGTAGCAAGTACGTCCTCCGTCTTCTTCACGCCAAAGTGTCCCATTAATCCTCCTCCATGCGCCTCCTGCAACAACAAAAGACGAACGGAGCTAGCTGGAATTGATAGAGGCAAAGGTGTCCCGTCTTTCGATGAGATGGTGGATTTCGCTTTGGTGGAAGTCGACTTTGACGATCCGACTACGAACGTGCGAGGACGTCGCGCCTTAGCAATCGCTAAACCAACTCCGAGAGGTTATTGACCACGCCGGAGCACGATCAACCTGACCACGAGGGTCTGTTTCCTGCGAGCAAACGAAGAACAAGCAAGAAACTGAGATTGCAATCTGGATATTGCGAATATAAGATGAAAGCTTTATTGATCAAGGTGGGGTTCTGTGACGCCTTTGTCTGGTCGTTGAACACAAACGAAGTACGCGAAGTTGCAGCTATGGCGAACTTTTAATCTAAACAAAACCCAGAGTCTAAACGATGCCCTAAGGGCTGTATATATGGAGGAAGAGGGGGGAATTTCGTGGCCCTTGGTGGAGGGGTCCGAAATCAACCCTATCTCTTGTTTCCCCACACATACGGACTCTAAAAATAGCCTATACTTATGTATTTCGAAATTACATGGGCCTGGCCCAATAATAAGGTGACGCAGCACCTAAAATAGCCTCGGGACGAAATTTATGAAGTGGCATCTTCTATATTTCGTCCAAGGCTTCATGCACCCATTATGGTGGCTTCAAAGTCCTGAAATCATCACTTGTAACTCCGTTCTTGTTCCCCTTGCGCATGCCATCATCTCCATGCTTGTTCTTGCTCCAATGTTCATCCTTCTCCAAGCTAGGCCCTTCATTTGTAAGCAAAACAAATGTATCCAATTTAGGCAGCATCATATTCTCATGAACATTAGAATCATTACCAAGAAACGAAAGTACCTGGTAATTTAGTTGGCGTGCACGAGCTCTAGTAATTGGTCCAGTATGTATAGTAGCAGGGGCTGTGGGTGTAACAATTGTATTGATGTCCTCATCATCCTCCCCTTCTTGAAATGAAGTCGTCCTCGACGGAAGTTCATCTTCCTCACCCAAATAAGGCTTCAAATCTGCAATGTTAAAAGTGGGACTAACCCCAAAATCTGCAGGCAGCTCAAGTTTATATGCATTATCATTTATTCTCTCTAACACCTTAAAGGGACCATCAGCACGTGGCATTAACTTTGATTTGCGCAAATCAGGAAATCTATCCTTACGCAAATGTAACCAAACAAGATCTCCAGGTGCAAACACAACATGTTTTCTACCCTTATCTCCAGCAAGTTTATATTTAGCATTCATACGCTCAATGTTTTCCTTAATTAACTCATGCATTTTTAAAATCAATTCAGCACGTTGTTTAGCATCAAAATTAACCTTCTCCGAAGATGGAAGAGGCAACAAATCAATAGGTGCACGAGGTAGGAAACCATACACAACTTCGAAAGGGCACATCTTAGTAGTAGAATGCAATGAACGATTATAAGCAAATTCAATATGAGGCGAGCATTCGTCCCACATTTTCTTATTATTCTTCAAAACAGCCCTAAGCATAGTAGACAACGTTCTATTGACTATTTCAGTTTGTCCATCAGTTTGGGGGTGACAAGTAGTACTAAAAAGCAGTTTAGTCCCCAACTTAGCCCATAAACATCTCCAAAAGTGGCTAAGAAATTTAGTATCACGATCTGAAACAATAGTATTTGGCACACCATGCAAGGGAATAATTTCATGAAAGAACAAATCAGCAACATTAACAACATCATCGCTTTTATGACATGGTATAAAGTGTGCCATTTTCGAGAATCTATCCACGACAACAAATATGCTATCCCTCCCCTTCTTTGTTCGAGGTAAACCTAAAACAAAGTCCATAGATATATCCTCCCAAGGAACACTAGGTACAGGCAAAGGCATATATAAACCATGAGGATTGAGTCGTGACTTAGCTTTTTGACATGTAGTGTAGCGAGCAATAAAACGCTCAACATCCCGTCTCATCTTTGGCCAAAAGAAATGTGTAGCAAGTACGTCCTCCGTCTTCTTCGCGCCAAAGTGTCCCATTAATCCTCCTCCATGCGCCTCCTGCAACAACAAAAGACGAACGGAGCTAGCTGGAATGCATAGCTTGTTAGCACGAAACACAAATCCATCGTTAACAACAAACTTGTTCCACATTCTTCCTTCTTTACAATTCTGCATTACATCTTTAAAATCAGCATCATGCACATATTGATCTTTGATGGTCTCCAAACCAAATATTTTGAAGTCAAGTTGTCAAAGCATAGTATAGCGACGAGACAATGCATCAGCAATAACATTTTCTTTTCCCTTCTTGTGTTTAATGACATAAGGGAAAGTCTCAATGAATTCAACCCATTTAGCATGTCTACGATTCAGTTTAGCTTGACTTTTAATATGTTTCAAAGATTCATGATCAGAATGTATAACAAATTCTTTGGGCCATAAATAATGTTGCCATGTTTCTAAAGTCCGAACAAGAGCATATAATTCTTTATCATAAGTAGAATAATTCAGACTAGGCCCACTTAATTTTTCAGAAAAGTATGCAACAGGTTTGCCATCTTGTAATAACACACCTCCTAATCCAATTCCACTAGCATCACATTCAAGCTCAAAAGTCTTATTAAAATCAGGAAGTTGGAGTAAAGGAGCATGTGTCAACTTATCTTTCAATACCGTGAAGGCTTCTTCCTGTGCGGTACCCCAAAGAAAAGGCACATCTTTCTTTGTAAGCTCATTGAGAGGTGCAGCAATGGTGCTGAAATCTCTCACAAAACGCCTATAGAATCCAGCAAGGCCAAGAAAACTCCTCACAAGGACGAGGGACTTGCTCATCGACTTGCTCTTGTGAATGCTTGTCTTGTAGTGGGTTCCAAGATGCATGACGGTCTTTGATGAGGACATCAATACCATTGTTACACCCACAGCCCCTACTGCTACATATACGGGACCAATTACTAGAGCTCGCGCACGCCAATTAAATTATCAGGTACTTTCGTTTCTTGGTAATGATTCTAATGTTCATGAGAATATGATGCTGCCTAAATTGGATACATTTGTTTTGCTTACAAATGAAGGGCCTAGCTTGGAGAAGGATGAACATTGGAGCAAGAACAAGCATGGAGATGATGCCATGCGCAAGGGGAACAAGAACGGAGTTACAAGTGATGATTTCAGGACTTTGAAGCCACCATAATGGGTGCATGAAGCCATGGACGAAATATACAAGATGCCACTTCATAAATTTCGTCCCGAGGCTATTATAGGTGCTGCGTCACCTTTTTATTGGGCCAGGCCCATGTAATTTCGAAATACATAAGTATAGGCTATTTTTAGAGTCCGTATGTGTGGGGAAACAAGAGATAGGGTTGATTTCGGACCCCTCCACCAAGGGCCACGAAATTCCCCCTCTCTTCCTCTATATATACAGCCCTTAGGGCACCGTTTAGACTTCGGTTTTTGATTAGATTAAAAGTTCGCCATAGCTGCAACTTCGCGTACTTCGTTTGTGTTCAACGAGCAGACAAAGGCGTCACAGAACCCCACCTTGATCAATAAAGCTTTCATCTTATATTCGCAATATCCAGATTGCAATCTTAGTTTCTTGCTTGTTCTTCATTTGCTCGCAGGAAACAGACCCTCGTGGTCAGGTTGATCGTGCTCCGGCGTGGTCAATAACCTCTCGGAGTTGGTTTAGCGATTGCTAAGGCGCGACGTCCTCGCACGTTCGTAGTCGGATCGTCAAAGTCGACTTCCACCAAAGCGATATCCATCATCTCATCGAAAGACGGGACACCTTTGCCTCTATCAAGTGGTATCAGATTTCCAGGTTGCTCGGTGAGATTTTACAGTTTTTCGTAGTTTAGATCGAGTCTGTTGTTCATACCTATAGTCCACGAAAAGCCAAAAAAAAATTAGGGTTAGTTCATCCCATCCGAACCAATCTGAGCCTTGCATAATCTTTTCTGTATTTGCTTTGTTGAATTTGCGGTTGCATCCTCGTGTCCAGTTGCTGGTCTTAGCGTCTAGTATTTTAGAGTTTCGAGTTCTGTTCACAGGTTGTCACGTCGCCGCTGCCATATATCACCACCGCATCATCATCGTCGCTGTTGCCATATACCACCACCACATATTCACCGCCAATCCGAATCCATATATGCCACCACATATCCGCCGCCATCACGCCAATCCGAGTTCACCTGCAACATATATCCATATCACGCCAATCCGAGTTCTCCGCCACCAGTCCTAGTCCGAGTCCAGTAATTGTTGCATTGTTCTCGATTTCTAGAGCACGCGACACTCCGAGTCGTGACAGAGAAGGACTCCCCAACTTTCGAGCCATCCACAGAAGAAAAATAGTTCCAATTTCAAAAAAAAATTCTGGCTAGGCAGTTTTTAGACCATTTGTAGACTTTTTCGAAAAAAAATTGTTGCGGAGGAAAAAAAAAGAGGAAAAAAAGTGCAAAAAAAAGAAAAAAAATTCAGAGTGTGCTGCTCCCTTGTTTACGTGCCGCGCCATGATTTTGTTGGTGTTCTAGGCTCGCGTCTCTAGCACAGTCTAGCCAAGGACCAGCACAGTACCGTCGTTGAGCGTTTATTCAACTTTGCATCTCTGAATTGATTATTGCTGACCCTTTTTGCTACCATATTATAAGCCTTCCCAGCTCCACATACATCTACGTCGCGCGGTTGACTCTCCCTGGTAATCGCTCTATCCAAGATTTGAGAGTTTTGACTACAACGGTTGCCGATCACCGCCTGTTGCTGGGTAAGAACTGGTAAGAATTTGAGTTTTGCTTGACGGATTTGTGACACCCACCACCACCACTTGTTCGTAGTCTGTAGGATCATATTCTTGTGTGTTTCTATTGCTGCTAACCATGCCAGGATCACAAGCCGACGAGATTGACTGGGAGAATTTATCGAACAAGGAGCTTCATGATAAGTTTCAGCAAATGATGACTGAACAGGTGCAAGATGTGCTGAACAATTTTGAAGAGGCCATGGAGAAGATCACTGGCCTTGAGAAGACATTCGAAACAAAGCTCGATAACAAGTTCAATGAATTGCTCGCGCGTCTTCCACCACCACCACCCGCTGCACCTAACGCACCTCTCCAACAACAACAACAACGACTACCTCCACGTCGCGAAACAGACCTCCGCCGAGCAAGCCGTGTTCCTCTTGCGTTTGGCCAAACTGTTGGTGCTGCTGTTGATACTTCTGTGGCTCCTGCTGCTGATGCGGAGGAGGATGATTATGTGGGAGATTATGAGGATGAGGTTGATCAAAATCAGCACTACGTGCAGCCACCTGTACCACCACCAGCAGGTCGACCTCAGGTATATATTCGTAATGGTAGGCCTGCACCACCACCTCAGGTACGAGATGATGTCCATATTCCTAAACTGAAATTGAATATTCCACCATTTGAGGGTAGATATGTTCCTGATATATATCTTACTTGGGAGTTAGAAACTGAACAACGATTTACATGTTTACAATATCCCGAGGAGAGACGAGTTGCTGCTGCTGTTTGTGCTTTCACTAGTTTTGCATGTGTATGGTGGTCTGAACATTGTAGATTATATCCTATTCCAACTACTTGGGCTGCTTTGAAAACTGCTATGCGTACGCGTTGGGTTCCACCATATTATCAACGTGAATTGCTTCAAAAATTGCAGCGTTTAAGACAAGGGAAAAATTCTGCAGAAGAATATTATTAGGAATTACAAACTGGCATGATTAGATGTGGTATTCTTGAGGAGAATGAAGCTATGCTTGCACGTTTTCTGGGTGGATTAAATAGAGAGATTCAGACCATTTTAGACTATAAGGAGTATACTAATATCACTCGTTTATTCCATCTTGCTTGTAAAGCTGAACGTGAAGTGCAGGATCGACAAGCATTGGGGCGAACTAACTTTTCTGCAGGCCGACCTTCATCATGGACACCACGTGCATCTTCTACTTCAACTGCTCCAGCACCTCCATCCGGTGCCACCTCCAGCCATGATACAAGAAAACAGGCACAACCACCATTATCTGCCAAGAGCGCACCTGCGGGGCCTGCACAACGTTCTTCTTCTTCCATGGCATCAACAGGGCACACAAGTGATATTATTTGTCGTCGTTGTAAGGGAGGAGGTCATTATGCGAGGGAATGCAAATCTCCGCGTGTGATGATTGCTACCGCGGATGGTGGATATGAGTCCGCTAGTGACTATGATGAGGAGACATTGGCTCTTATTACACGTGAAGAACATGGTGGAGATGATTCTGATCATGAGACGCAATACATGGCTCCTGAAGACGCTGACAGGTATGAATGTTTAGTTGCTCAACGTGTTTTGAGTGTGCAGGTCACACAAGCTGAGCAAAACCAGAGGCACAATTTGTTCCATACCAAGGGAGTTGTGAAGGAACGTTCTGTGCGCGTCATCATAGACGGAGGGAGCTGCAACAACTTGGCTAGCATGGAGATGGTGGAGAAGCTTTCTCTCACCACAAGACCACATCCACATCCTTACTACATCCAATGGTTCAACAACAGCGGCAAGGTTAAGGTAACATGTACTGTTCGTGTGCATTTTAGTATCTCTACATATGCTGATTATGTTGATTGTGATGTGGTACCTATGCAAGCATGTTCCTTATTACTTGGTAGACCATGGCAATTTGATAAAAATTCTATACACCATGGTAGAAACAATCACTATACTCTTGTTCATAAGGATAAAAATATTACTTTGCTTCCTATGACTCCTGATTCCATTTTGAAAGATGATATTAATAGAGCTAATAAAGCAAAACAGGAGAAGAATAAGAGTGAAAATCAGATTGTGGCAAAAGAATTTGAGCAACAAATGAAGCCTAATAATAAACCATCTAGTGTTGCTTCTAAAATTAAATTGAAAAGTGCATGTTTATTTGCCACCAAATCTGATATTGGTGAGCTAGATTTCAGCAAATCTGTTTGCTATGCTTTTGTGTGCAAAGAGGCATTATTTTCATTCGAGGACGTGCCTTCCTCTTTGCCTCCTGCTGTCAGTAACATTTTGCAGGAGTTCGCTGACGTCTTTCCACAAGACGTGCCACCGGGATTACCGCCTATTCAAGGGATTGAGCATCAGATTGACTTAATTCCCGGTGCTTCACTGCCAAACCGTGCACCATACCGTACCAATCCAGAGGAGACGAAGGAGATTATGCGTCAAGTACAAGAGCTTCTCGACAAAGGTTATATACGCGAATCCCTTAGTCCTTGTGTTGTTCCTATTATTCTAGTGCCGAAAAAGGATGGTACATCACGTATGTGTGTTGATTGTAGAGGCATTAATAATATTACTATTCGTTATCGTCATCCTATTCCTAGGCTAGATGATATGCTTGATGAATTGAGTGGCTCTACAATATTCTCCAAAGTTGATTTGCGTAGTGGCTACCATCAAATTCGTATGAAATTGGGGGATGAATGGAAAACAGCATTTAAAACTAAGTTTGGATTATATGAGTGGTTAGTCATGCCTTTTGGGTTAACTAATGCACCTAGTACTTTCCTGAGATTAATGAATGAAGTTTTACGTGCTTTCATTGGACGATTTGTGGTAGTTTACTTTGACGACATATTGATTTATAGCAGATCTTTGGAAGAACATTTGGAACATTTACGTGCTGTTTTTATTGCTCTACGTGATGCACGTTTGTTCGGTAACCTTGGGAAGTGCACCTTTTGCACCGACCGAGTATCTTTTCTTGGCTATGTTGTTACTCCACAGGGAATTGAAGTTGATAAAGCCAAGATTGAAGCTATTGAGAGTTGGCCGCAGCCCAAAACGGTCACACAAGTGAGGAGTTTTCTTGGCCTCGCTGGATTCTATAGGCGTTTTGTGAGAGATTTCAGCACCATTGCTGCACCTCTCAATGAGCTTACAAAGAAAGATGTGCCTTTTCTTTGGGGTACCGCATAGGAAGAAGCCTTCACGGTATTGAAAGATAAGTTGACACATGCTCCTTTACTCCAACTTCCTGATTTTAATAAGACTTTTGAGCTTGAATGTGATGCTAGTGGAATTGGATTAGGCGGTGTGTTATTACAAGATGGCAAACCTGTTGCATACTTTTCTGAAAAATTGAGTGGGCCTAGTCTGAATTATTCTACTTATGATAAAGAATTATATGCTCTTGTTCGAACTTTAGAAACATGGCAACATTATTTATGGCCCAAAGAATTTGTTATACATTCTGATCATGAATCTTTGAAACATATTAAAAGTCAAGCTAAACTGAATCGTAGACATGCTAAATGGGTTGAATTCATTGAGACTTTTCCTTATGTCATTAAACACAAGAAGGGAAAAGAAAATGTTATTGCTGATGCATTGTCTCGCTGCTATACTATGCTTTCACAACTTGACTTCAAAATATTTGGTTTGGAGACCATCAAAGATGTAATGCAGAATTGTAAAGAAGGAAGAATGTGGAACAAGTTCGTCGTTAACGATGGATTTGTGTTTCGTGCTAACAAGCTATGCATTCTAGCTAGCTCCGTTCGTCTTTTGTTGTTGCAGGAGGCGCATGGAGGAGGATTAATGGGACACTTTGGCGTGAAGAAGACGGAGGACGTACTTGCTACACATTTCTTTTGGACAAAGATGAGACGGGATGTTGAGCGTTTTATTGCTCGATGCACTACATGTCAAAAAGCTAAGTCACGACTCAATCCTCATGGTTTATATATGCCTTTGCCTGTACCTAGTGTTCCTTGGGAGGATATATCTATGGACTTTGTTTTAGGTTTACCTCGAACAAAGAAGGGGAGGGATAGCATATTTGTTGTCGTGGATAGATTCTCGAAAATGGCACACTTTATACCATGTCATAAAAGCGATGATGCTGTTAATGTTGCTGATTTGTTCTTTCGTGAAATTATTCGCTTGCATGGTGTGCCAAATACTATTGTTTCAGATCGTGATACTAAATTTCTTAGCCACTTTTGGAGATGTTTATGGGCTAAGTTGGGGACTAAACTGCTTTTTAGTACTACTTGTCACCCCCAAACTGATGGACAAACTGAAGTAGTCAATAGAACGTTGTCTAGTATGCTTAGGGCTGTTTTGAAGAATAATAAGAAAATGTGGGAGGAATGCTTGCCTCATATTGAATTTGCTTATAATCGTTCATTGCATTCTACTACTAAGATGTGCCCTTTTGAAGTTGTGTATGGTTTCCTACCTCATGCACCTATTGATTTGTTGCCTCTTCCATCTTCGGAGAAGGTTAATTTTGATGCTAAACAACGTGTTGAATTGATTTTAAAAATGCATGAGTTAACTAAGGAAAACATTGAGCGTATGAATGCTAAATATAAACTTGCTGGAGATAAGGGTAGAAAACATGTTGTGTTTGCACCTGGAGATCTTGTTTGGTTACATTTGCGTAAGGATAGATTTCCTGATTTGCGCAAATCAAAGTTAATGCCACGTGCTGATGGTCCCTTTAAGGTGTTAGAGAAAATAAATGATAATGCATATAAACTTGAGGTGCCTGCAGATTTTGGGGTTAGTCCCACTTTTAACATTGCAGATTTGAAGCCTTATTTGGGCGAGGAACATGAACTTCCGTCGAGGACGACTTCATTTTAAGAAGGGGAGGATGATGAGGACATCAATACAATTGTTACACCCACAGCCCCTGCTGCTATACATACTGGACCAATTACTAGAGCTCGTGCACGCCAACTAAATTACCAGGTACTTTCGTTTCTTGGTAATGATTCTAATGTTCATGAGAATATGATGCTGCCTAAATTGGATACATTTGTTTTGCTTACAAATGAAGGGCCTAGCTTGGAGAAGGATGAACATTGGAGCAAGAACAAGCATGGAGATGATGGCATGCGCAAGGGGAACAAGAACGGAGTTACAAGTGATGATTTCAGGACTTTGAAGCCACCATAATGGGTGCATGAAGCCTTGGACGAAATATACAAGATGCCACTTCATAAATTTCGTCCCGAGGCTATTTTAGGTGCTGCGTCACCTTATTATTGGGCCAGGCCCATGTAATTTCGAAATACATAAGTATGGGCTATTTTTAGAGTCCGTATGTGTGGGGAAACAAGAGATAGGGTTGATTTCGGACCCCTCCACCAAGGGCCACGAAATTCCCCCCTCTTCCTCCATATATACAGCCCTTAGGGCATCGTTTAGACTTTGGGATTTGTTTAGTTAAAAGTTAGCCATTGCAACTTCGTGTACTTTGTTTGTGTCCAACGACCAGACCAAGACCGCTTACGGATCCCCACCTTTATCAATACTTCATCTATATTCGCAATATTCAGATTGCTTTATCATATTCTTGCTTGTTCTTCGATTGCTTGCAGGAATAGACCTTCGTGGTCAGGTTGATTGTGCTTCGGCGTGGTCAATAACCTCTCGGAGTTGGTTTAGCGATTGCTAAGGCGCAACGTCGTGCACGTTTGTAGTCGGATCGTCAAAGTCGTCTCCACCAAATCGATAGTTATCATCTCATTGAAAGATCGGGACCCTCGCCTCTATCAATACCGTACCAATCCAGAGGAGACGAAGGAGATTATGCGTCAAGTACAAGAGCTTCTCGACAAAGGTTATATACGCGAATCCCTTAGTCCTTGTGCTGTTCCTATTATTCTAGTGCCGAAAAAGGATGGTACATCACGTATGTGTGTTGATTGTAGAGGCATTAATAATATTACTATTCGTTATCGTCATCCTATTCCTAGGCTAGATGATATGCTTGATGAATTGAGTGGCTCTACAATATTCTCCAAGGTTGATTTGCGTAGTGGATACCATCAAATTCGTATGAAATTGGGAGATGAATGGAAAACAGCATTTAAAACTAAGTTTGGATTATATGAGTGGTTAGTCATGCCTTTTGGGTTAACTAATGCGCCTAGTACTTTCATGAGATTAATGAACGAAGTTTTACGTGCTTTCATTGGACGATTTGTGGTAGTCTATTTTGATGATATACTGATTTATAGCAGATCTTTGGAAGAACATTTGGAACATTTACGTGCTATTTTTATTGCTCTACGTGATGCACGTTTGTTTGGTAACCTTGGGAAGTGCACCTTTTGCACCGACCGAGTATCTTTTCTTGGCTATGTTGTTACTCCACAGGGAATTGAAGTTGACAAAGCCAAGATTGAAGCTATTGAGAGTTGGCCGCAGCCCAAAACGGTCACACAAGTGAGGAGTTTTCTTGGCCTCGCTGGATTCTATAGGCGTTTTGTGAGAGATTTCAGCACCATTGCTGCACCTCTCAACGAGCTTACAAAGAAGGATGTGCCTTTTGTTTGGGGTACCGCTCAGGAAGAAGCCTTCACGGTATTGAAAGATAAGTTGACACATGCTCCTTTACTCCAACTTCCTGATTTTAATAAGACTTTTGAGCTTGAATGTGATGCTAGTGGAATTGGATTAGGAGGTGTGTTATTACAAGATGGCAAACCTGTTGCATACTTTTCTGAAAAATTGAGTGGGCCTAGTCTGAATTATTCTACTTATGATAAAGAATTATATGCTCTTGTTCGGACTTTAGAAACATGGCAACATTATTTATGGCCCAAAGAATTTGTTATACATTCTGATCATGAATCTTTGAAACATATTAAAAGTCAAGCTAAACTGAATCGTAGACATGCTAAATGGGTTGAATTCATTGAGACTTTCCCTTATGTCATTAAACACAAGAAGGGAAAAGAAAATGTTATTGCTGATGCATTGTCTCGTCGCTATACTATGCTTTCAAAACTTGACTTCAAAATATTTGGTTTGGAGACCATCAAAGATCAATATGTGCATGAAGCTGATTTTAAAGATGTAATGCAGAATTGTAAAGAAGGAAGAATGTGGAACAAGTTTGTTGTTCACGATGAATTTGTGTTTCGTGCTAACAAGCTATGCCTTCCAGCTAGCTCCGTTCGTCTTTTGTTGTTGCAGGAGGCACATGGAGGAGGATTAATGGGACACTTTGGCGTGAAGAAGACGGAGGACGTACTTGCTACACATTTCTTTTGGCCAAAGATGAGACGGGATGTTGAGTGTTTTATTGCTCGCTGCGCTACATGTCAAAAAGCTAAGTCACGACTCAATCCTCATGGTTTATATATGCCTTTGCCTGTACCTAGTGTTCCTTGGGAGGATATATCTATGGACTTTGTTTTAGGTTTACCTCGAACAAAGAAGGGGAGGGATAGCATATTTGTTGTCGTGGATAGATTCTCGAAAATGGCACACTTTATACCATGTCATAAAAGCGATGATGCTGTTAATGTTGCTGATTTGTTCTTTCGTGAAATTATTCGCTTGCATGGTGTGCCAAATACTATTGTTTCAGATCGTGATACTAAATTTCTTAGCCACTTTTGGAGATGTTTATGGGCTAAGTTGGGGACTAAACTGCTTTTTAGTACTACTTGTCACCCCCAAACTGATGGACAAACTGAAGTAGTCAATAGAACGTTGTCTACTAGGCTTAGGGCTGTTTTGAAGAATAATAAGAAAATGTGGGAGGAATGCTTGCCTCATATTGAATTTGCTTATAATCGTTCATTGCATTCTACTACTAAGATGTGCCCTTTTGAAGTTGTGTATGGTTTCCTACCTCATGCACCTATTGATTTGTTGCCTCTTCCATCTTCGGAGAAGGTTAATTTTGATGCTAAACAACGTGTTGAATTGATTTTAAAAATGCATGAGTTAACTAAGGAAAACATTGAGCGTATGAATGCTAAATATAAACTTGCTGGAGATAAGGGTAGAAAACATGTTGTGTTTGCACCTGGAGATCTTGTTTGGTTACATTTGCGTAAGGATAGATTTCCTGATTTGCGCAAATCAAAGTTAATGCCACGTGCTGATGGTCCCTTTAAGGTGTTAGAGAAAATAAATGATAATGCATATAAACTTGAGCTGCCTGCAGATTTTGGGGTTAGTCCCACTTTTAACATTGCAGATTTGAAGCCTTATTTGGGTGAGGAAGATGAACTTCCGTCGAGGACGACTTCATTTCAAGAAGGGGAGGATGATGAGGACATCAATACAATTGTTACACCCACAGCCCCTGCTGCTATACATACTGGACCAATTACTAGAGCTCGTGCACGCCAACTAAACTACCAGGTACTTTCGTTTCTTGGTAATGATTCTAATGTTCCTGAGAATATGATGCTGCCTAAATTGGATACATTTGTTTTGCTTACAAATGAAGGGCCTAGCTTGGAGAAGGATGAACATTGGAGCAAGAACAAGAACGGAGTTACAAGTGATGATTTCAGGACTTTGAAGCCACCATAATGGGTGCATGAAGCCTTGGACGAAATATACAAGATGCCACTTCATAAATTTCGTTCCGAGGCTATTTTAGGTGCTGCGTCACCTTATTATTGGGCCAGGCCCATGTAATTTCGAAATACATAAGTATAGGCTATTTTTAGAGTCCGTATGTGTGGGGAAACAAGAGATAGGGTTGATTTCGGACCCCTCCACCAAGGGCCACGAAATTCCCCCCCTCTTCCTCCATATATACAGCCCTTAGGGCATCGTTTAGACTTTGGGTTTTGTTTAGATTAAAAGTTCGCCATAGCTGCAACTTCGCGTACTTCGTTTGTGTTCAACGACCAGACAAAGGCGTCACAGAACCCCACCTTCATCAATAAAGCTTTCATCTTATATTCGCAATATCCAGATTGCAATCTTAGTTTCTTGCTTGTTCTTCGTTTGCTCGCAGGAAACAGACCCTCGTGGTCAGGTTGATCGTGCTCCGGCGTGGTCAATAACCTCTCGGAGTTGGTTTAGCGATTGCTAAGGCGCGACGTCCTCGCACGTTCGTAGTCGGATCGTCAAAGTCGACTTCCACCAAAGCGATATCCATCATCTCATCGAAAGACGGGACACCTTTGCCTCTATCAGCCTGTACCTAGTGTTCCTTGGGAGGATATATCTATGGACTTTGTTTTAGGTTTACCTCGAACAAAGAAGGGGAGGGATAGCATATTTGTTGTCGTGGATAGATTCTCGAAAATGGCACACTTTATACCATGTCATAAAAGCGATGATGCTGTTAATGTTGCTGATTTGTTCTTTCGTGAAATTATTCGCTTGCATGGTGTGCCAAATACTATTGTTTCAGATCGTGATACTAAATTTCTTAGCCACTTTTGGAGATGTTTATGGGCTAAGTTGGGGACTAAACTGCTTTTTAGTACTACTTGTCACCCCCAAACTGATGGACAAACTGAAGTAGTCAATAGAACGTTGTCTAGTATGCTTAGGGCTGTTTTGAAGAATAATAAGAAAATGTGGGAGGAATGCTTGCCTCATATTGAATTTGCTTATAATCGTTCATTGCATTCTACTACTAAGATGTGCCCTTTTGAAGTTGTGTATGGTTTCCTACCTCATGCACCTATTGATTTGTTGCCTCTTCCATCTTCGGAGAAGGTTAATTTTGATGCTAAACAACGTGTTGAATTGATTTTAAAAATGCATGAGTTAACTAAGGAAAACATTGAGCG